>NC_051386.1:60066819-60084319 GCF_015228065.2 Penaeus monodon | reverse complement strand
ACAACACATGCATTATAGCATTCAGTGCACTGTTCTGCATAAAAAGCTAAGCACAGAAAGCTGCCGTCTCTTTTCCTTCAACAGGCAATATCATTCTATTAAGCTATAGCATGAAACAAGTTCAACCAGTTTAAGTGTTTCTATCAATTCTTTTATGAACTTTTATCCAGTAATAAAATTCAAGATTCGCGTTGTATAGGAAAGGAAGAATAGCACAAAACTTCCATGCTAAGACTAGAAGCTGGCTAATGTTAAGAATCAAAATATGTGGTTCATTTTAGTCTAGTAGGATAACACCATTTGCAATACTGCAGACTACGTTGAATCTCCATGTGAATCACTAGAATCAAGATATCTCCCCTTTCCTCTCAAATCAAACAGGCTCATGATTACCTTAAACCATGGCTTTTCATTGATAATCTTGAGAACACTTAACAAACCATACAGTGATCAACTTTACAGTTGCTTCTTCGCTCCATCAAAAGAATTACCAACTGACTCCTCAAGGGCTATTACACCCCAACACACTCTCAGGCACAAGGGCCAGTTGCAGATTGAAATTTGTTTAATGTATGGCTGGATATCAGCAATATACGAGTGCAAAAACAATGAAAACATTAATATAACAATGGGCTATAGGCTTTTATTGGGACACCATCTGCAATGCAGGTCATAATTGGCCACTGAATGGGGTTTGCTATTAATAAGAGATCCATGTGTAAAACACACATAAACATATGGTTTTACTGTCACTATTATTAGCATGAAGCTGCATACTCACTTAATTACAACAATTCTATGTAGCTGTATAAAAAAAGTCTGTAGAAAATGTTATAGTTATTGTATAGCTCAAAATATCAAAGGTCAAGTGCTACCATATAATTTATTTTTTTCATAATTAATAAAGAACCCCCTTAAAAAATAATAAGAATAATAGAAATAAATTCCTTTGTTCGTAATGCACAGAAAAGGCAACTAACTAGACAAATATATTTATCAGAAAAATATCCACAGTCAATCTTTATGTATGGAGATAGGGTAAACTGAAGATGACATTCTTGAAGAGGACAAAAAATTGTAGCTGTCGGTACAAGAAATAATTTGCAGAATTGAACAGCAACACCACAAATAAAGGGAAAGAATTGTGGAAACACCACTCACAGTTTCAGCTCATAATGAGGTGAAGACAATGTTTGCTGGAGGGGTACCGGGGGGCAGAGACCCCCATCAACTCTCCCCTTGGGCAGTTGCCCAGACTTGGTAATTTAGATTAGTGAATAAAGCTTGTGATGTGAAGTTGGGGACTTATTCACTGGCGAGTGTGTCCGTACTGTAAAAAATTACTATAACAACTTTCACTTACTATGGGAAGTAACATATATAACAATTAACTACTAGAGACTACCATTTCTGGATATTACTATATCATGAAACAACAGCAGGAAACCAATGTATTTGGTATATATATAGAATAAGACTGCACATACCAGAACTTCAGCCTCTCTGCTTTACCCTCCTGCACAGCCTTCAAGCCTCCACAAATTCTATTCAGCAAGGTGGACAAGTTTCCTATTTGAAGATAAATAGCCAAGGAGGTCTACAAGCTCTACCTTGTGAGAAAATACATGGTGGAGAATCACTCACCTTTGCAACTGTGCAAAGTGTGGATGTTAGACTATTACTGAACAAAAACTCAGAGTCTTACATGGGAGTGTGATCTTCCCTTATCATTCTAGACCTAAGAATATTCTAATATGTGTTCTTTACAGTAATTACCTTAGTTTTGCTCTTTGCCTGTGTGATCTTATTCTGCCCCTCCCCTCTTTGGGGGGAAGGGCAATTGATCATGGAATCAATTCTGATACTAAGAACAGTTTCTAATACACTATCCACTGTGCTAGCAATAAAGTTACATGACTTGGACCTAGATGTGAGATTTAATTGACAGCACTTAAAAAAATTAACAACTATTCATTAAATAAAAGTTAGGGAGCTGAATTTTCAAGTCTTGAAAAATTATGATAAAAATGCAACAGGCCTGCTTCCAGCCACAGTGGAAAGAAGCACGCACTGAACCAAATAATTCAGCAGACACTACCATATCTTGGAAAAATAAACCATAGACACACCACAAATAAATGAACCTGACACTTTGGACACAGGAAGTCAAATGGCAGCAACTGATCTTGAATATCAACACGTATACAATAGCTATCGCAGTTACAGAACATTTTTCTTTCATACAGTCTTATGGAGAACATTAATCATCATAGCTGCTACATGAAAAAAGCCCTGATAATTTTGTATTTCCAGTTAATTTAACATTTCAATAATACATGTGACAAAGATTGGATATATGCAATCACGTGATACCTATCTTATTTTTCATATTTCTATCCAGATTGAAACTTACATTCTATCTCGTCTTCGGAGAAAACTCACAACCGTGAGATACGGTAAAGATCTACAGCTTGGAACATTCCTGACAAGGTTAAGAAAGAAGCCTACGATTTTCTTTCCCTGCGAATGTAAATAAAAACAATCACCGTGGTTATGTCCAGAGAGAATCCTTTCCCCTCAACAACACCTATTAAACACAACTGATTCTTACTAACTTGTACTATAGGACCCTTTTCTCGAAACGGTCTGCAGCTTTTTTGAGATGACTGTAGCGAAGAGGGGCCTTGAGCGAGCCAGTCAACCGCAGTCACTCACATCCGCCAAGGCCAGTAAACAAACAGTCAGCTGGCGGCGGCGACACCTTTTACTCGGGATGAGAATTTTTCACTTTGGAGTTATCCTCTCGGTTTACGTTATTTTTGTGATTTTTATTAAGGCAGGTTTTTATTTTACTTGGGGGTATGTCTATTCTACACTTGTTTTGAATTGTGTATTTTTTCTTTCTTATTCTTCTCAGCGGCGCTCTACGCAATCCCGAATAAAAGTACAAGAACGTATGCGAGAGATAGAGTGAGAGAGAGAGAGAAAAAAAACACACTTGAACGATGTATATGTTTAATATATGAATAGGTATATGTATGTTTTGTACATACATACAAATATGAATGTGCATATGTATATGTATAAATAAATATTTATATATATGGTTATCTATACACCTATCCTTTGTCTGGAGCTGCTGATACAGAACGTTTTGAGCATCGTTATCTACCATAGAATCACTGGTAGAAAAAAGTGCAAAAAGTAGACCTGAAGATGGAATCCAGGTGGATTTCGAAGCTGTAATATCATTTTCAATATTTTTTTTTTCTTTTTTTTTTTTACCATAGAATCAACACTGAAGAGTGTGTTTTACCATTCATAGAATCATTATGGATATGAGGGTACGCACTACCGGCAAGATATTGAGGCTTTAACGTGAACATGACGTTATATTATGGATGAAAGGTTAAACTAATAAAACAATAACATTTCGCGTAATTGCTCTGAGAACACCAATACACGCGGGTCTTAAAATTATCCTTTTCTATAAAACTTCGAAGACGCTGTAAAATAAACGCGTCTAACTGTAATGTGAGTTGCATCATTTACTTCTTATTTCAGTTGCGTATACATATAATCAACAAAAATATTGAAGGAGTTTGTGTGATAGTCAATGATAAGAGGATAATACTTATCACTATCTTATTAGTCTTTTGGGTGCTAATACAGTCTAATAAATCGCGAAGGTTCTTCATTTTTATTTAAAAAAAAATCGAAAACTGTTACAATCAAAACCGAATTTCACCTGCACAAGGATATCAAAGTTTCTACATTCAGCGCAGAATATCATGTATTCTGGCCATCAATACGTTTATGGCGAATAAACATTTTTATTTCCTTTCAGATTATCAGACGTAGGTAAATATTTTACTGGACAACAAGATACGGGATATCGTCTAAAGGATAGGAGTTTGTGATAAAGAGATCTATAGAAGCTGATATGTATGATAATGCAGATAATTATGGAAGGGTAGTTACGACGAAAGGGTTCATTATCTTTAGAATTGACCCCCGGATAAATATTAATGGAAAATGTAAAAAGTTCTTGATATCATATTAAGTATCTCCCCCCAGACTGTATCGATCATGTGAAGAACCCCCAAAACATATATCTTATATAATAATGAGAGGAAACTATAAGGTACTGATTAACTTACTGTACAGAAAGGCAATTTAAGTGCACTGAGTAATTTATCCTAATATTGCAGACAATTTTTAAGGGCACACACATACTACCATATGAATAACTAGTCGTGTTGCAGAATTTGTTGGTTGCCACGAAGGAAGTCTCATCTGCAATCTCGCAGCATAATTATGTTTCAAGCAAAATCACGATTGAGGACAAGTTTCGCAAAACGAGCTAAAGTTGCTAAATGCGGTGAAATTCCGCATAAACCAAATCTTATATATATATATATATATATATATATATATATATATATATATATATATATATATATATATATATATTATATATATATAATTTTTTTTTTTTCCGGTAGCTTCATGTTTGAGCCGCCGTGGTCACAGCATGATACTTAATTGTAGTTTTCATGTTGTGATGCTCTTGGAGCGAGTACGTGGTAGGGTCCCCAGTTCCTTTCCACGGAGAGTGCCGGTGTTACCTTTTAGGTAATTATTCTATTTTATCCGGGCTTGGGACCAGCACTGACTTAGAGTAATGGAGTAATGCAAGGCCACATTGATATTGCATATTTAGCCACCCAGTGGCTAAATAGGCAATCGAGGTAAAGTTCCTTGCCCAAGGAATTTCATCGTATCTAGGTTCGATTTACCTAAAATTATTTAAATCAGTGCAAGTGCACACACCAAGCGCCGCATGCGAGTACGTGGGTGCATCCATGCACACACGTATCGCCCGCGCGCGCGCTGATTATATATATATATATATATATATATATATATATATATATATATATATATATTATATTTTTATTTTTTGTTTGTGTTTGTTTGTTGTTGTGTTTTTTGTGTGTGTGTGTGTGTGTGTGTGTGTGTGTGTGTGGGGGCGCGTGCGTGCGTGCGTGTATGTAATAGTGAACTCTTGGTCTCGAGTTGAAATCCCCGCCGCGGTAGTTGCAAAATGCCTGCTCTCCAGTTGCTGACTTGAACCCAAACTCCCTACGAGAAATCGCCATAGTGCCCTTAGAGGCCAAGCACGTCGTAGGGGAAGTCGCCTATGGTAGCTGTCTGACGTATTTCAGAATTTGAAAAATTATTGGAAAATTATAGGCCATACTAAACATTAAACGGTACATTTAAAAAAAGTAACTTACTACATGCATAGCATTTTCATGTTAATGTTGCAGGAGTGGGCCCAGTTATTTTTTCTCAGTTTTATTGACTTAAAGAATACCTTTGACTGTACTTTTCAGTTTGTACTGTTATAGACCGTAACTATATGTTAATCGTATAGTACGATAATTACATTTGTTAATAAATGTCTGTTACCTTACCTATATTTTTATATAGTCGTGGCATTATTAATCCATTTATGATTAAGACTTCTTAATTAACACTGTTTAATTGTTCTTTCTCAGTATTTTACTACCTACTATTATCTCTAAGAGGCGCTTCGCCTTGAAATAGATGGTAGCATCTTGCCTTACTATTTTCTGTGTCCCTCAAACACTCTGTTGATCCTTTGTAATAATAAAACTAAGTTCATAGTTATTACAATTATAAAGGGAGTTCTTAGCCTGGCGGCCCAAGGCAATTGCCTCCCATACCCCTATATATAACCGACCTTGTGCAGGGGTATGGATTTGGTACTATACAGATGTGGACGAGATGAGTCATGGTAATATCAAAAACGGTAGGTCTGAATATATGATCCTTCCTAGTCACGGGCAGTCACACACTTTCTCGTACTCTCATACACTTTCACAAACACTCATTTGTTTGTGAAAGTGTGTGGCCATCCATGAACGGGCGAGGTGGCCATGAGCGATTGAATCCCTCGTCTCAGCGGGCTTTCAGAAAACATCTCTATGTGTGTACAGAAACCCCTAGATCTGATTAAATCCTATTGTATTGTTTATATTCAGCTGATTATTGACACCTTTGTGACTCTATTATTCAACTCGATTTAATTCCGGCTAGTTTTTCGAACCAGTGGCATCCTGACCATTTGCTGACTCCTTTCGCCCCTTGGCTGATTACTTTGAAGACCCCTGGTTTTGTTTAAGAAGAAGAAAAAGGAGAAATGTAGGAATAAAATTTAATTGTATCAATCCTTATACCGATACTATTGTGATCCTTGCACAGAACGAAAGTGACTTTCGACAACTTCTCGCTATAATATAAGGATGAGTGAGAGGTAAACATTTGTAACAATAAATCGCAAATCATACGAGAGGAAAAAACAACATTGTTTCTTCTCGATGCCACAATTCAGTTGTCAATTACATTTCTAGTATGTGTTGTCCTTGATGAAAATAATAATTCTGTAAGTATAGTAAACGTGATCTTTACATAAAATGCTCGGGATTTTGCGGGGATTGGAATTAAGAGTACACCTACTGTTATAGATGGACTAATTAGTACTATAATTAGTTGCACTGATAAGTTTTTTTTTCTAAATGATACTCGTTTATTATATATTTTTTCATTTCGGTATTCCTCACATAATTTAAGTATCTAATAGGTGTTGAGGTGACCTGGCATAATACTTAAACTAGCAACTAGTTAAAGGTTTCGGAATCCGAGTCGATCTATGTTCCGGTGGCCGACTCGAGCTCACTCCTTGGCTGACTCCGACCGCACCGCCACCTGGCTTTCAGTCAGCCACTCCGCCATATTGTACAGCTCGAGTTTTGCGTGTCTCTGCCTATGGTCACTCTCGGCTAAGTATTTTATGTTGATGTATTGTAAACATTTTAGGATGTTAGGTTAGGAGTAGGATTGTGTTTTGTTTTTTCTAATCTATATATAATAATGTACTATTAATGTACATTAAATAAAAGCGAATATAGTTACTTTGTTCATCCATGTGTTTTTTTTTTCCCCGGACAAAGTTTGAATTTGTTTTGGGCACCAGATAATCCCCCAAGACTTTAAATGTGCCATAACAAATGGGGGCCTGCCCGGGATAACGGGGAAATAGTGATAAGGTAAATATAGTTAAGGGGCATAGTACATATTATACGTAAAACAGTGAATACTTTTCAAAAAAAAAAAAAAAAAAAGTCTTGCAATTTGTTAAAATTTTTTAAAATATTTTTTTTTCAAATATCCCTGTATGGGTCAGTGTTTCACCCATGATAAGCGACTTGTATACAAAAACTTATTTATCGTAAATTTTTTGATGTTAAAAGAACTATTTTGGTAAGTTTTTTTGACGTTGCATTGTGTTTAAACAGGGGCCCCTTTTTAAAAAAAATGATTTCAATCTGAACCTTCCCTTGATTTATTGGTGGAATACTCTTTTTAAAAAAAAGACGATTGGAAAAAGGGCACTTGTGGCATTATGAAATTTGAAATTGGGGTTGCTGCCCAAAACAGTGTTTAAAAAGTATTGTTTTTGAAAGCCCTGGGAAAAATTAAAAATTTCTTCCCATTCTGCTTTATTATGTGATAACGTACCCGTGAAAAAAATAAAAACGTTTCGAACTAACTGAATTACAAAAACTAAGTTAAAAAAATTAAAAATTAGAGTTTTCAGTTTGGGGGAAAAGGCCCGCTTTATTTAAAAAAAAACCGCTTTTTGTTTTTGCAAACCTCAAAATTAAATTTCCTCTCTTTGATAAACAAACCCCCCGAGGAATTTTTTTTAAAATTTTGAGAAAGATTGCGGGAAAAAAAAACTTAGAGGGCCCTGAAAAAAAAGCGGGCTGTGAGGACCCCAAAGGGTTTTTTAAATGGACAAGCAAAGAGAGTGTTCACTAATTTGCCAAAAAGTATTTAAAGATTATGATCTGGAAAGAATAATTTTTCCCAAGCTTAATTTAGCCCCCAAAGTTTACAGACAGAAGAGGCGTTACAACGGGTTGAGATCTAAAAAATTTTCAGGCTTCACTTTTTTAAGATTGATATTTTTAAGGGATTTTTAAGCGCTCTGTAAAGTTGACAAAAAAATTGTATTTAGTGAACGAAAAAGTGACCACTTAAGTAAGCAGAAATATTTGCTGACAATTTTTCATTAAAATCATAGTAGACCAAAAACCAGATTACCTTTGTGCGGGAAGGAATTCGGGGGAGGTAGTGAAGGTGGGTGATCGGGTTTGCTAGGCCTAGTAAAATTGTTAAATCTGCCAATAAAAAATAAAGTAGGAGTAGAAAAAGATTTATTTTTTAGTAACTTTTTCATTGCAAACAACGTGGCCATGAATTTGCTGTTTTGCCCAAAAAATTAACTGCTAAAATGTCGCTAAGGGAGTGACTTCGGCTTACTTTTGATTTAGGGAAAAAAGATGTTAATACCTCCAGTGATTTTAAAAGTTCGATATTTCTGAGCCGTTTATTTTCACGGGATCGGTTTTAAAAAAGTGACATGCCCTCAAAATAAGAGTTCCCGTTCGGATTTTGAGGGATACCGCTTCTTCCCAGAGTGTATTAGTTAAGGTTTCTATGCTTCGGGGGGGAAAATTTTCTACACTGGGGAATTTCGAGTCATTCGGGGTTTTTTGGGGGGACAGTCACGCTCCCGTTAGCGCGGATATTTTTGCGATCGACTTTTTTTGATAGAACATCACAGTTGGGAGTTCACGCTATCCTCTACCTTGGGGGAGCAACTTTGTTGCTAGGGAATGAGTAGCTGGTGAAGGGCGTTTGTACCTGACCCGATTTACCCCTGTCCCGGCCGGGAAGTGAACCCCCACAGTCCCCGAAATTTCCGTATCTCTTTCCCCCCCGGTTGCATGACCCCCCCCGGGTTTACGTGCCCCCTTTAAACGAATTATTGAGGAAACCTCTCAACTAATGTCCTAATTTTGATAATTTGACAATTTTTTTCCTTTTTAATTAAAGAGGGAAAATGAGGAAAAGCTAAATTCGTGAAAGAGGTTAGTATTAAGAGTTTCCCAATAACTCGGACATGCTAATTGATGCACAGCGTAAGGATAAAGATCTATGAAAAATTTTCAGTCTTGTTGACGATTCACACCCACTCATAGTATGTACTACTTAAATTCTGGTGTTTTTAATGCGGAATATAGACCTGTTGATGTCCCGGCAAACAGACACCTTTACGGAATTCATCAAGTATTTTCCCTTTTTCCCTTATAGACAAGAGTCATAACTTGCTCGATACTAATGGAGTCATTGGGGAGTTTCCAAAACTACTAAAAAAAATTCCCCAGACACTTTTACTGGCCAAAAATAAGAAGGATGTGTCATCATATTGAAAACGTGTCCATTTTTGTCAGGTTACAGGGAAAAACCAAACAAAAAAAAATTCCCCTGCCGCTTCACCCCATTCCGATATTTTTGCTCAACCTTTTAACCCATCTTAATGATTTTGGTGGGGTCCTTACCAAAAAACCCAAATGCGGTAATCGGTTCTTACTGACGATCATGTTGCTAAAACCCTTTTACCCAGAGGCTATCCCACTTCGGAATCTGCCCGAAAAAAATGTTTTTTTAAAAAGCTTAACCAAATTTTTTAAGTTTGGGGACCCCCAAAAAAAAGTAAGTCTGATCAAGGTGCAAATTTTACCCCCGGTCTCTTTCAAAAAAATATAAAATTATCAATTAACCAAATTTTTTACCATGCTTATCCCCCCTACTCACAAGGAGCCTTAGAGAGGTTTCATCAAACATTCAAATCATTGTCATTCGTAAAAAATCTGAAGATTGGTGTTTCTTTTGAAGGAATTCCCGGGTTTGGGTTTTGGTAGTGATGTCCCAAACCCTGCAGGGGTTGTGAAACACGATATAGTACTGCCCCAAAACCCCGGCCCATAAAGAATTCATATCGGTTGAGCCTGGAAAAACGAAAGAAACTTCGGGAGGGGGTGGACTTCCTTTTGAAAACAGATTTGCGGGGGCAGAGACAGCAGTGGGCGTCGCCTTGCCGGCTCCCCCCAAAGCCGATGGGGGGATTGCGTCTCTCACGGACTACCGAAAAAACCAACAAAGTGACTCGCCCGATTCCTTTTTCCTCTACCGGTTGGGTGATGTCCCCGATGGATTGCAACCGGGTTTTTCGTTACAAAAATCGACTTGTAAAGGGGATACTCCCAGGGGAGTGACGGAGAACGCCAGAAAATAGCCGCTTTTGCACCCCCCGACGGTCTCTTCAAATAAAAGGTCTCCTTTTGGGGTTTGGGGAAACGCCCCAGCAACTTTTCAGGGGTTTGTTTTAATGGGTCATTCAGACTTGGGAAAGGTGTTCAAGCATACCTGGACACCTGTCTCACGTCGGATACAGGGGGAAAAACACCTCGAGCGCTTCGAACTTTACTGACGGCCCCTGAGGCTGAGGAGATTGGGTGACTGTCCCCCCACAACCAGTGACCCAGGGGAAAATGGGAAATTTTGGGCGTGCCCGAATGCTCTTCGCCCCGGGGTTAATTAACTCCCCTCCTTTCCGTCCTTCTTTTCCTTTTTCCCTCTCTTTTTCCTTTGGCCCCCAAAAAAATTTTTTTTCGGCCCTTTCTTCTCTTTTTTTTGCTCTCTTGGTCCCCCTTTTTTGGGGCCTCTTTCCCCCCCCCTTTTTTCCTTTTAATCTTTTATCCCCCCCCTTTTTCCCTTCCTTTTCCCTTTTTCCCCTCTTTTCTTTTCCCCTCTCCCTTCCTCCTTTTTTTCCCAATTTTTTCTTTTTCCCCTTTTCTGTTTCCCTTCCCCCTTTTTTCCCCCCCCTTTCCTTCCTTTTCTTTTCCCTTTCTCCCCCAAAAACTTTCCCTCTCACCTTTTCACCCCCCCTTTTTTCCCCCCCCCCTTTTTTCCCTTCCCCTTTTCCCCTCTTTCCCCTTCTTTCCCCCCTTTTTTTCCCTTTCCCCCCCTTTTCCCCTCCCCGTTTTCCACCTCTCCTTCTCTTTTAAAACCTCTCCTTTTTCTTTCTCGTCTTCCCCCCCAAAAATTTTTTTTTTCCTACCCCTCTTTTCTTTTTCCGCCCCCCTAACCCTTTTTTCCCCCCCCCCCTTTCCCCCTTTTTTTTCCCCTCTTCTTTCCCCCCTTTTTCTTCCCCCTCTCTTTTCCTTTTTCTTCTTCCCCCTCTTTCCCCTTTTTTTTTTTTCCCTTTCCCCTTTTCTTTTTTCCCCTTTTCCTTTTTTTCCTCTCTCTTTTCCCTCCCCCTTTTTCCCCCTCTCCTTTCCTCCCCCCACTCCCCTTTTTTTTCCTGCCTTTTTCCCCCCTCCCCTTTAACCCCCCTTCCTTCTTTTTTTTTTTTTTTTTTCCTCTTTCTTCCTCCCCCCTTTTTTCCCTTTTCTCTCTCTCTTTTACCCTTCTCTTTCCCTTTTCCCCCCCTTCCCCTTTCCTCTTTCCCTCTCTCTCCCTTTTCTTTTCTTCCCCTTCTCTTCTCCTTTCCCTCCCCCTCTCCCCTCCCCTCCCTTTTCCCTCTCTCTCTTTCTTTTTTTCCCTTTCTTTTTTTCCTTTTGCCCTTCCTTTTCTTTTTCCCTTTTTTCTTCCCCTCTTTTTCCCCCTCCCTTTTTTCCTCTCCCCTTTTCCCTTCTCCTCTGCTCCCTTTTTTCCCCTCTCCCCTACTTTTTTCCCTTTTCTTTCCTCTCCCATTTTTTTCCTTTTCCTTTTTTTTCTTTTTTTCTCCTCTATTTTCCCCTTCTTTTTCTTTCCTTTTGCTCTCTCTCCCTTTTTTCCCCTTCTTTCCCTTGCTCCTCTCCTTTTTCTACCCCTTTTTCTCCCCTTTTTTCCCCCTTCTCTCCCCTCTCTCTTCCCTCCCTCGCCTCTCTTTTTTCCCTTTTCTTCTCCTCTTTTGGGCCCTTTTCTTCTTTCCCCTTCTTTTGTCTCCTTCTTTTCTCTATTCTTTTTCCCCTCTCTCCTCTTCCCCCCTCTTTCCACCCTTTGCCCTCTCTTTTTTCCCCCTTTCCCTTCTCTCCTCTCTTCTCTTTTCCTCCTCTTTCCCCTCTCTCTCTCTTTCCCTCCTCCTTTTTTTCCCCCCCCTCCTTTTCCTCCCTTTTTCTCGCTTTCTCTTTCCTCTTCTTTGTCTTCTCTTCTTTTTTTCCCCTTTTCTCTCTTTTTCTCTCCTCCTTTTTCTTCTTCCCTTTCCTTTTTCCTCTCTTTCCTCTTTTGCCTTCTTTTTTTTCCCCTTTTTCCCCTCTTTCTTCTTTTTCTTTTCCCCCTCTTTCTTCTTTTCCCTCTCTTTTTTCCCTCCTCTTCTTCCTTTTTCCCCCCCTTTTTTTTTTTTTTTTTTTTTTTTTGTTTTTTTTTTTTTTTTTTTTTTTTGTTTTTTTTTTTTTTTTTTTTTTTTTTTTTTTTTTTTGGGTTTTTTTTTTTTTGTTTTTTTTTTTTTTTTTTTTTTTTTTTTTTCCCCTCCCTCTCTCTCTTTTTCCCTTCTTCCTTCCCTCTTTTCCTCTCCCCTTTTCTTTCCCCTTTTTTCCCTCTTTTTCCCTCTTTTTTTTTTTTCCCCCTTTTTTCTTTGTCCTTTTCTTTCTTTTTCCCCTGCCCCCTTTTTTTTTTTTTTTTTTTTCTTTTCTCCTCTTTTTTCCTTCCTTCTTTTTCCTCTTTTCCCCCCTCTCTTTTTTCCCCTCCCCTTTTTTCCCCTCTTTTTTCCCCCCCCCCTTTTTTCTCCTTTTTTTCCCTTTCCCCTTTTTTCCCTCTCTTTTTCTCTTTTTTCCCCTTTTCCCTTTTTTTCTCTTTTTTCCCCTCTTTCTCTCCTTTTTCTCTCTCTTTCTCTCTCTTTTTCCCCTCTTTCTTCTCTTTTTCCTCTTTTCTTCCTCTTCTCTCTCTCTCTCCCCTCTCTTTTTCCCTCTCTCTTCTCCTCCTCTTTTCCCCATTTTCCTTTTTTTTCCCCTCTTTCTATCTTTTTTTTCCCTTCTTTCTCTTTTTTTTCCTTTTTTCTCTCTCCCCTTTCCCCCCCCCTTTCTTTTTCTTTTCTTTTTTCTCTTCCTTCCTCCCTCTCTCTCTCTCCTTTCTCTTTCTCCCTTCCTCTCTCTCTCTCTCTCTGTATATGCACATGGTATACAAACCCACACATAAGTCCACAACATTTTTCTTTTAAACACACACACGCACACACATATACACAAACATATACAAATATGTATGTGTTTGTATCTTTTTTTCTTTTCTTTTTTTTTTTTTTCTCTTTTGTTTTTTTTTTTTCTATTGTCAAATTATATATGTATATATGCGCGTGCACAAAACTCACATAAACACGCACACATATATTGTTTTTTTCTTTTTTTTTTTCGTCGTAAATGGCCGTTCCTTTCTATCCTTACCGAATAAGGTCTAATGTACATAACATATAAGCACTAAATTTACGCCCTGCTGCGTTAGAGAGAGTGAAAGAGAAAGAGAGAGAGAGAGAGAGTGAAAGAGAAAGAGAGAGAGAGAGAGAGTGAAAGAGAAAAGGGGAGAGAGTGAAAGAGAAAGAGAGAGAGGAGGAGTGAAAAGAGAGAGAGAGAGAGAGTAAAAAGAGAGAGAGAGAGAGTGAAAAAAAGAGAGAGGGGAAAAAGTGAAAAGGAAAGAGTGAAAAGGAAAAAGGGAAAAGAGAGTGAAAAAAGGGGTGAAAGAGGAGAAGAGGAAAGAGGGAGGAAAGAGGAGAGAGAGAGAGAGGATGGGGAGAGGGGGGACGGGGGGAAAGGGGGGAGAGAGAGAGAGAGAGAAGGAAAAAGAAGAGAGGAGGGGAGAGAAGGATTAAAAAAAAAAAAAAAAGGGGGGGGGGGGGGGGGAGAGAAGAGAGAGGGGAGAGAGAGACGGGGGGGAAAAGAGATTGGGGGGAAGTGAAAAGAGGGGAAAAGATGGGGGAAAAGGTTTGGGGGGGGGGGGGTGGGGGGGGGGGGGGGGGGAAAAAATAGGGGGGGGTTTAAAGGGGGGGGAAAAAAAGGGGGGGAAAAAAGGAAAAAAAAAAAAAAATTTTTTTAAAAAAATGAAAAAAAAAGTTGGGGGGGTTTTTTTAAAAAAGGGAAAAATTTTGGGGAAAAAGGGGGTAAAGGGGAAAAAGGGGAAAAAGGAGGGGTAAAAAGGGGGAAAAAGGGGGGGGGGATGAAAGGAGAGAAAAGGAAAGGGGAGAGGGGGGGGGGGGAGGGATAAAAGAAAGGGAAAAAAAGGGAAAGAGGAAAAAGGAAAGGGGGAAAAAGGGGGGGAAGGAAAAAAAGGGGAGGAAAGGGGAGGTGGGGGGTAAGGGGGGGGGGGGAAAGGGAAAAAAAAGGGAGGGAGGGGAATGAAAAGGGAAAAAAAGGGAGGAAAGGGAAAAAGAGAAGAAGAGGGGGGGAAAAAGAAAAAGGGGGGGAAGGGGGAGAAAAAGGGGGGAGGGGGGAAAAAAAAAAAAGAAAAAAAAAGGGAAAAAAAAAAAAAAAAAAAAAAAAAAGAGAAGAGAAAAAAGAGAAAAGAAAGGAAAGAAAAAGGGAAAAAAAGGGGAGGGAGGTGGAAAAAAGGGGAGGGGAAAAAAAAGAAAAAAAGGGAAAAGGAAAAAAAAAAGGAAGGAAAGGGGGGGGAGGAAATTGGGGACGAAAAGACCCCTGGGAATTTTTGTTTTTGGAATTCTTGGGGGGGCGGGTTCCGGGGGAAGAAAAGGGGGCCCCCCGGGAAGGGGGGGCGGCCCCACCAATAAAAAGTTTTTTTGGGGGGTAAAAAAGGGTATCCCCGGGGGTGGCTAAACAAAGAAAAAACTTGGAAAAAGGCCCGGGGAAATGCCAGGGGGTGAGGGAGGGGTCTGTGCGCAATTATGTAGTAGTTTTGTAGGACAGAGTTGGCCGCAGAGAGAGGTAGCCCGGGAGCCGCGGGCGAGGGGGCGGATGAGATAGAGTGTCCACTTGGGCCAAGGCTGAGGCCAGAGGTCATGAGCGCTGTGGGCGTGGCCTAGGTCAATGCACAGGCAAGAAACCCCATTGGTCACCTTTGTCGGCTAGGGGGAGTGTCATCGATGGCATATGACCAATCTGAGATCGCTCGGCTCACGCACCCACCCGTCGTCCTCGACGGGAGCAGCAAGTGTCGTCGGCCGTGTTTGGTGTGGTCCTGGCAGGCTGCGTCCCGGACTTCTCGCGCAGCTGATCCGCCATTTTCTGAAACAAGTACACCAAGGGCAGGGACAGGCAGAGAGACAGGAGGGCGAAATGGGAGGGTGTGTGTGTGACAAGGGCCGTATGTAAGATATTATCAGATGTATTGCAAGAAAATAATATTTTACATTTTATATTGAATTTTCAATTTTATAATAATTTTTTTTTTTAATTTCACTGACAAGAGATAGACAGAGGAACATGCTTAGGGAGACAATTGTAATAGTCCGCAAGGACTTGCTTGAGTGGCAATTGTCTCAGGATAGAAAGAGGTGAAAATCTACAAGAAATAAGCATTGTGCATGGCTATAAGGAAGGAAAAGTTGTCGCGTCTGCAAGGACTATCTTGAACGACAGACTTCCTTAGAGAAAGGAAAAAATGCAACAATGCGAAGGGCAACAGTGTGCTGTGCGATAGTACATACAGACCAGACCTGAAGATGGAATCCAGGTGGATTTCGAAACTGTAGTCTCATTTTCAATAAATCTAGTTTTTGTATTGTGGGTTTTTTCTTCCATTGTATCAACACGGAAGAGTGTTTTGCTATTCAGTACATACGATATATATCTGACTTATAAGAAATTAGTATCGATTAGAATATGTTTATCACAGACACCTTCAGCATGAAAATAGGTAAATGCAGTCCTCATATTCGCTTGGGAGTGACTCATTCGTTGTAATAACAGACATACGTCACGATAAAACGTAAAAGGGAAGAATGACAGATTGGCGCAAGACTATACGCATGTAATTCTTGTGCAATTAACATGATTTATACAAATACGGTGTATGAAGTTGCATAAGTGAGATGATTGGTGAATAGACGAGATAAGTGAGTAAATAAGTTCAGTTATAAAGTGAATAAGTCAGAGTATAGCACACGAGTAGAAAATATAATAGTGGTAGAGTAGGTACAGAAAAAGAAAGAAAGAAAGAAAAAAAAAAAAAAAAAGGTAACACCTGCACTCTCCGTGAAAAGGAACTGGGGACTCTACCACGTACTCACTCCAAGAGCATCGCAACATGAAAACTACAATTAAGTATCATGCTGTGACCACGGCGGCTCAGACATGAAACCTACCGTTAAAAGAAGAAGAGGTACAGAATCATAGCAGATATATAAAGTGAGTGAGAGTAATAAGAAATAGAATGGCGTGCGAGGTGAAATTGATAAGTAAAGGGCGAGGCGAGGATGGGGACGAGGTATGTAAACGAAGTGGAAAAAATTTAGAGGTCAAGGAATATAGATACCGATCTAACTGCACGAAAAGAACATTCATAAATATGGTAATATAAGTATTACTCTACGGCAATTGCAACGTTATATCAACTACTGTTCGAAATCACAGAAATGATACTGCAACAGTATGTGAAATGTATGAAATGGGGACAAGTTATATTAACTTAAGCCTAAAGATTCTCGGAGGAAAAGCGGCCAGTACCCTACCATACTTTCAGGTTGAAGAGAGGTACTGCCGGGACGAGCTCATACGTGGCAAAAATAATACGCAAATTGGGCATCGCATCCCGTTGGGAAATGCCAGCGCTATGCCCACGTAGAGTCGTAAAAACATTGGGCGTATCACGGGCGCCGGATCGCAGCTGGGCGATAAGAGTGCGTCTGGGCACGTGTAAAGGAAACATTCAACTTAATACTAATTACATGTCCAGAAACCCGTCGTTGGGGTCGTCCCAAGGACCACGTAATAAAGGTGAAATGACGTTCGTGATATAGAATAATTAATGACATATGAAAATCAGTCAGCATCTTAGCGATTATCGTGAGAGGAATGAAAGAAAATCGTTAGGACGACGAGGCAATTTCACATGAATTGATGAATAATGATATCGAAAATCACGAACAATATGAAGTCGTAGCAGCTGATATGATTTAAATAATCTCTAACAACTGAGAGGAAATAAAAATTAGAAACAATAATAAATTTCATATATTTCAGGTCGTAGGCGCAGATGGTAATCAAAGTTGACAATTTTACCTGAGTGAGATCGAAGTCACGTTCATATCCGATAATTCTACAGAAAATAGCAGAAGCTAGTTATAAAAAAAATTGTGAAAACGAAACACATTGTCATCGAAAAATGAAATAATCGAAACATTACTGAATAACATTTATCCTAAGTATCACATTAATAATCTAAGAAAGAATAACTGTGTATACATATAAATGTAAATCTGTATAAATAAATAGTACAATATGAGAAAAATAAAAATGTTGATAACGAAAAGGAAATTAATCGTTATAAAATTCCCAATTATTTAAAAAAAAAATAAGTTTCAAATGAAAAAACTTTTAAATTTGAAAAAAAAAAAAAAGTTGAAAGGCAAAAAGGG
>NC_051386.1:60064643-60066719 GCF_015228065.2 Penaeus monodon | reverse complement strand
TAAGTTTTTCTTATCGTGTATTGAGATAGAGCCTTTGTGTTCGTGCTAAATAGTTTTTGTCTGGAAGCGGAGAGGAGAGACAGAGAGGTCTGTCGGCTCAGGTAGAGACGTGTGTCCAGGATTTTTGTCTTGATTTTGAATTGCTTGATTTTTTTATGTGTATTGAGAGAGAGAGATAGTGTGATTTCAGCCGTACTTTTAGAAATGTAGTTGAATTTTATATGTTCATATTTACAACAGCAGGTTAAGTAATATATACATTTTTTTTTTTTTTTTCTTTTGACTTGCTTTTAATGTAATTTTCGAGTGTCAAATGACTGGCAATTTTATGCAATTGATTCGAAAGGAAACGCTAATTCTTCTTGTATTTTCGAATGTCTAGGTTAACTGCAAGCTAGAGGTGTCAGAAGAAGAAAAAAAAAAATTTGCAATAGAATAGGGTAGTTTCACATTTTGGCCAATTAGTTAGAGAAAGGAATATCATACTTTCAAATTTATATTAGGTGGTTTGACACAAAAAATTGTAAAAGTTTGGATGACAACCATGAGTCGGTGATTTGTTCTGTTTTACGCAGTTATTCAGCCGTGCATTTAATATTTTTCTAATTGTTCACAGTATGGTGTGAATTTGTTGGCATTTTCCATTTAAAATTAATAGTTTAGGATGTAAGTGAAAGTATTGGTAACTCTCTATGAAATTTGCTTGTGGCATTTGTTGCGACCAATTTTCTTAAATTCTGACATTATTCTTTACCCGCTGAGAATATTTCTTGCACGGTCATTATGTAAATGTATACCAAAGTATGACATACTACACAAGTTTCCTTTGTACCATATGGCAGAGTGTAACTGAAACATTTCCAACGAGTCTGCCTCAGACCTCTAACATTTTTACAAAAAAAATTTCCAAGGATTTTGAATATACGCTTCCAAATATGCAGACGCTATTATTTTCTCTTATGACTGCATTTTTTTTTTCATTTGTATAGTTCCGAGTTATGGAGTATACGGTACCATAATAAGGGTGGTTAGTCTTATCAAAGTATATACTTAACTTGGGTTTTGACAGCTAAGCATACTTAGAATAATGATCTCAAGAAATTTATGGGCAAGGAGATAAAAGTAGTGATAGATGCAGTCATGCAATCATCATGCCGTTAGGACTTTCTAAGGCTGACAGATTTCCAAATATGTTCTAACAGGCTAAAAGTAGGACTGGTTACTTTGTATAATGGTATATATGATAAAGCAGATTGATTTTTCATTATATTGTTGAGTGACTTTTAACTGACTTATATGCAGATTATCAGTAATTTCACAAGTTCATTTCTTCTTAAATTCCTGAAGGTAATCCTGTTTTGCCTTACATGCCATTAGATAGAATATTTTCTATGGTAGTGATTCATATTTCTTTTACTGAATACTAGAGAAAAAAAAAATATATTTTTTTTTGTATGTGTTGTGTGTTTTCTTTATAAAATTTTTAAAGTGTTTTGTAGTTTTTTCTTTATATATCTTGTGCTCCCAAGGTCTCACGTTCAAAGTTATTGCTAATAGATGATAAGTGAATGAAATGAATGACTGGTTATCCGTAGTCTATAGGTAATGTGGCTGATATGAAGTAGGGAAGGCATGAAGTATATTCAGTTAATTAATGGGTTCTTGCCTTTAGTTAAAAAAATATATACACCATGTAAAAGAAATGTATAAGTAGAAAAAGGTTATTTAAAACAAATGTTTAGTTGTCCTCAAAGTTTATTGTATCATATATAAATCATATTTCTGATATTTGTATTTTTGCATTTGTGCATTAGGTGTTTCTTTCTTTTTTAACCTTCAGAACATTAGTAGAACATTGGTGATAAGTTCCATATCTAAGCATTAACTCAAACAAGATCATATAGGGAAGGAAGGTGGCAAGAGGTCTGGCCCTCGTTCAGGCATTCCTATGATAGGTTTGTAGTCCAAAACATTATGGAGAATTTTGTATAGGGTGATTTTATTGTATGATACATTTGCAACTCTACATGTGTTTTTGTCTTCAGAGTACAGCATGCTGTGGCTGGACATATTTTA
>NC_051386.1:60041024-60053524 GCF_015228065.2 Penaeus monodon | reverse complement strand
TCCGTGATCCGGGTTTCTTTTCCCTGTTACTACCTTCAGGCATTTGCTCTAAGCGCACAGGGCCAAATGACAATTCTGCTGTTTGCCGGGCAGCTCTCTGCACAAATGCATCTCGTACAATTGTGTTTGTTATGAGTTACTGATTAATGAGAAGTGTTTGGTTAAAGTACGAGTTGAATATTTTTGTTATTGGAAGACATGTTATGTATAAAATGTGACTGTGTTTGAGTTCAAACTAAGGAGGTTGAATTTTTATTTTGTTATATTTCATTCATAATGTTAAGATATTATGATTTCCGTACTATATTGTATTTTAATTGAACTGTGCCATTTCTACTGTAATCAAAGAGAAGATACCAAAAGTACAGTAATAAGAATATTTATGTGTAATACCATTTTGTTAAAATATGCATCACAGTAATGTTTGTTTTATATCCAAATCCTTTTGGGACTATGAATGTATTTTGATAGATATGCTATATTCTGTTTATATTCTATTCCTGAAAGAGAGATACAAGATATACTGAAGTGAATGGTTCTAATGCTCATCTCAGACAATCTGTTGCATAAAATGAGGAACTGATTTGTAACTTCATGAACCATGGCTGCATAGGTGTATTCTTGAAGAAATTTGAGGAGAATTAAACATGACTTTACGTCATATCAATCCTTTAATTAAAATAGCTGAACTCCAAATCAAATTAATTGAAATATGATTTAGAATGTCAGAACATTAATTTGAAACATCTGAAGTTTAATTTAACATAACTAAATTTTTATTTAAAACAGGAAGCTTAATTGGGAATTACTGATATTTAATTCATAGGAAAATTGGTATTTAAATTAATTGCCTGCTAATGAAAAGGAATGCTGCAGAATATCAAAATCTCTGTGCCAAGGTAATTACTTCAACAAGGCAGTACAATACAGCAGAGGAATTGCCCTAAGAGGTGAGGAGTAGCTGTACAGCAGGAAATATATATATTTTTTTGTGGAGAAATATGTAGATCATTTAGATCAAACATGTATTTTTTCACCCAACATTTCATATATTTTTAATTGCTGTTCTTTTTCATAATTATAAGTCTAGTGTAAGCATATTTCTGTGGTTTCAGTCTGCCATCAGGTAATCATATGTAAAGTTTGTTTGTTTTAAACTAAACTTCTATTTCTTTTAAATTAATTTTGTTGTTTTGAATTGAACTTCACTTATTTTGAATTAAAATCTAGATGTTTTAAATCAAAACTCAGGTATTTTGAATTAAACTTTAAGCACTTTGATTTAAACTTTAGATGTTTTTAATTAATTTTCATTTGTATTCATTTGAAATTCACTTATTTTAATTTGAGGGTGAAAAATGTTTTAAAGGGTTAGTCACGTGTATAATACAGTTTTTGGTGCAAATGAAAACATGGATTGTCATCTGAATTTCACTCCTCTCGAGGAGTGGAGGAAGAACAAGCTAAGAAAACGGAGAATTTGTTGTTACAATCGCAGCTCTGCATTGCTTGGCTAACTTGCAATCTCCTTTGTGAGCTCTTGTCAGCCTATTACCCAGTCTGGCCTAGCATTTGTGTGTGCCAGATCATCCTCATAGTTGCAGATACGTCAGAATTCCCTTAATATTTGAGGTCAGGCAGGCACTTTGACATTGCTGGGGATTCAACATGGAAGATGACTAGTAAAATTTGTATTAGATAGATTTTTGTGGATTAGACATATAGAATAAATGATTCAAACCTGATCTGGTTATATGTTTATTTTTGTTCTTGGTTATTTGATTTAAAACTTTTGGTATTTAGGAAAACTGGTATCATCACTATAAAAAAAAATCTGAACTTGCATATTTAAGTGAAAGTACTGTCCTGTAACACATGAAATGAAATACATTTATATTTTCACAAACAAATGAAATATTGACTAATTTTCTCATAGTACTTTATTTTATTTTTATTAGATTTTTTTCCACATTATAGATTATATTTTGTAGACATGAAGTAGACTCTTCTTAAATATATATTTTATGTAATAATAAGTAATGTTTATTTACATCTACATGCAGGTAGAACTATTTTATTTCCTATATGTAAACATATTTCATGTAAATATCCTATGCATTTTCCTTGACAGCAATTATTCGATTCAGTTCATTCCATATATTTATTATTTGCATTTTGTGAAGACATTTTCATTGTACAATGTGTTTTAATTGTAAATTTACAAAATATTCCCATGATAATTGTCAAGTATGGAAATTTCTTAACCATGCAATGTTATTAGTTTTCGCCATCTGCCCGCTTGAGGAATGGGCATTTTACTAAACGTTCATTATTTGTGATTATCTATGTAGTCATGGAGGTAGTTCATAGCTTGAAAAAATTATGTTGTATGTACCTGTTTGTTTATCACTAACAGTATTTGTGCTGGAAGTTGGTTACACAGTATTCAAGAAACTTCAACCAGTGAGAATGAAACATCATGTGGGGTGTTTCTAGGTCAGTTAATAAACAATATACCGTAATCTTATGAAGTATTTATTCACTCGTCATATGTGAATTGTTGATCCTTTTAATATACTTGAATTACATGTTTTGTGTTGTGGTGATGTAGGGTATGTGTATTGAAAGATTAGGGTTCTGCAGTGGAAAATTGTTTTCAGTATGGTATGCATTGAAGAACATTATGTGAAGTTTGTTAGGTCAGTATCTGAAAATTGCTTGAGTTCATCTGAATGACATGAGTAAGTACAGTTTAATTGTTCTTACTTGCCACAGATGTGTTATACAGTATGTGATTCAGTATGTGATTAATAACCATGCCACTTTAATGAACAAGATGCATAAATTAAGAAATACAGAAATACTTAGTGCAGTGTTGCCAAGTGATGTAATGATTCTAATTTGATGAAGGTGCTTCACAAGCAATAGATAGTAAAAAATAAATAAATAAATAAATAAAATAAAATAAATGATTACAGTTATCTTGCCTATCTTTGAATATTCCTTATTACCAAACTAATTTTACCAATTCCAAAATTTTTCGCCATTCAGGGCCTGTTATGTGTAGATTAACTGAAGGGTATTTTTTAAAACTCCTTAGTTATTTATACTTCTAAAATCATATTTAAATAGTTGTGAATTTTCTGTAGATGATACTGTAGTAGAACATTTCCCACAGGGTGTGAAGTAGTAGTCATGCTGTGCTGCGTGCAGTTTGTGTTTCATCAGTGTATTTAATGCTCTTGGGAGTTTGAAACTGAAATTCATGTCTTTGACTTAATATTGTTTTAATTCAGACTTCACTTCACACACATGCTTGGGTAAATAATAATAGTAAGGGCATTAAGTGACCGATCATTAAACCTTCCTCAGGAAATTACCCAAAGTTGATAAGCAAATTTAAATGTATTTAAGATCATACAGCAGGAATTCAAGGCCAAACAATATGCCTCGAATTTTATCTGCTGTCGGTTTTCTCTTTAACAGAAAATAAAAGTATTGTTACCCAGTAGATGCAGATGAGATCATAATAACAAGGAAGAGAGATTATGCTAAAAAAAATAACTTAAACTAATGAGGTGAAAGAATACACCTGCAAAATGCAACTGATGGACACAGTTCTGATGATAAGTATTATTATTAAATCCATCAAATGATCTTATATGGATTTATCCCCTACACATTTCATATAGCAAGACTAAATATTTACTACGAATATCTGTTGACTTTGAAATAGGTTTTCTTCTTTCTGTACTATATGAAAGCATAGAATCAAGCAACCTAATTAATGGTTCCTAAACTGAATTTATGTCCTTTTAATGTTCCTGTGAAATGCTTACAATCTACTTCTAAACATTCCAGTAGAAGTATTCAGTTAGGCTTCATTTGGGTAACAAAATGACAACAGCACGTCTCTGTATAATTACACAGAGTTATATGTAATACCTTTTTTTTCTCTCTCTCTGAGTGGAAAACGGGCACAGAATAGTGTCTAAGCTTATGATCTTCATAAGAATAGTTTGGGTAACAACAACCAATAATCCATTATTTATCAAAACACACACACACTGTTTCACTTTCTTATTTTAACATACGACGAAGAACAGTTTTTAACCCTTTTACAAACACATCAGTAGTGTCGTTGCTGGTGGTGGTGGTGGGGGCGATTATTCACTACCCCGGGGCCTCACTATGGATGGGTACCCCAGAAAGCCTCCGTTAATTCCGTTTAATTTGAAATTTGTTCCGTTTAATTCGTCTTCGTACCGGCAAAACTGATTATCTGTTCAAGTTCAAACAAGTAAACGATTTGTTTCCTATTTTGTCATTCATATTTTTCTTCAGAAACCTAAATTAACCTAGCCGCCTCTCCAAGGAGTTGCTCCCCCTCCCCCTTCAGGTTCCCAAAAGCCCAGCTACGCCACTATTTTTCTTTAGACACTGCAGTTCATTCTTCCTTATTTCACAAAGACTATATCCTACTCTCAAACCTCCCCCTTCCTCATCATCCTCAACCAAGCCCTCTGGTGGCGCTCACAGCTATGGCAATGACCGAGGCAACCCCGACAAACAGGTAGATGAGAAATGAGGGATGGGATGAGAACGGGGCACCGGAGGAGGAACCGGAGTCGAAGAAGTCTTCCACGTGATCCATTGTGCCATTGTAGGCGTGGCACGAGAGCTGAAGGGCGCGGCACAGCAGGCCATACACGTCCACTTGTTCCACGATCCCGGCTTTGTGCCCCGAGGCAAAGGCTGGAAAGGAGAGGTTATCTGGTCATTAGTTTGCATAAGGAAGGCAAGACACAAGGTCAATAAGGAAAGGTCATTAAGTAAGCAGGTGAACATGAAGAGGTGGTCTGAAACGAAGGCTGTAAGGAGAGGTTATTTGGTCATAAGTTGAATTAGAGGTTATCGGGTAATAAGAGACAGTCAAAGGTCAATCATATGGGGTCACTGGGCAATCATTTATTTAAGAATATCTAATTTGCGTTAAGTGGATAAGAGGAGGTCGTTAACTAATAAGTTGACTACGAAGGGGGCATTAACCAATCAACTGAATACGCACAGGTTATTCGACAATAAGTGAATAAGAAAAGGCCTTTAGACAAATCTGTTGAATTAAGAAAAGGTCATTTACGAGATCAGTAGTCATATGTACGCCCCTTCCCCACCCCCACCACCTACTCAGGACGTATCCACCTACTCTCTGAAATTCATCTGGACTTACACGGGCCCCAAGCGAACAGGATTCCCCGCATGTCTGGCGTCTGCTGGAGTGTGTGGTCGAAGCCATGTTGCCCCACGGATGTGCCCTCTCGCTCTGGCAGGGAGTAGTTGGTTTCCGGAGATTTTATGTAAAAGCCTGGGAAGGAGGTGTCACGTTAGGTCGAGGCTTGCGTTCGTGTTGGTTGATTTACGATTGTCCAAAATAAGTTCGGCTAAGATGACGATAGTTACAATACCCCCCCACCCCCCAAAAAAAAAAAAACGTATTTATAAAACGCATAATTAAACATAATTTACAAAAAAAATCATAACTCACTATCGCAATCTTATAATTATAATAATAATATTATACATAATTACATTATACATATCAACATAGCTACTAATATCAATTATATGATCATACCAAGCTCAGACACGGAACCTACCTGGCTTTGGCAACACAATGATTTCGTGGATGAGTCGGTGGTCCTTGTAGTGGTAACCTTCCTTCATGTTCTCTTTCCTAACTATTTCAACGTTCTCAGAAACGTCCGGACAGTTCTTCAGCGACTCCTCCACCTGTTGAAACGCGTGTATGTACTGCATTTGCGTGTACGTGCTTTGGATAACTTAATAACCAAAAACTAACTCATATTGCGTGAAAATGTTTCGATGCAATTAGTGATCGTCTATCTCTCTCATCGTACAAGTACACTTCCATTTTACTTTACCAATTGCTCCAACGGTATCTCAGAAAAAACCTTTTAAACTACGCATCTTATTACCTGGTCTGTATAGCCTTTCGTAGGGAGGATGTTGATGTACCCCGCGTGTTCTGTGGTCTTGATAACCTGCGCGTAGTCGAGGCAGGAGGCGAGATCCAGACGCACCTTATCCTTCGGTCCGGCGTCCGTCATCCCGTGGTCGCTGAGCACCACCACGTTCGTCTGCGAAGTCGTTACAGGGGGAATGACGTGGAACTATTGATATTTGTTTATATATATACACACACACACACACACACACACACACACACACACACACACACACACACACACACACACATATATATATATATATATATATATATATATATATATTTTATATATTTTATATATATATATATATATATATATATATATATATATATATATATATGTGTGTGTGTGTGTGTGTGTGTGTTGTGTGTGTGTGTGTGTGGGTGTGTGTGTGTGTGTATATATATAAACAAATATCAATAGTTCCACGTCATTCCCCCTGTAACGACTTCGCAGACGAACGTGGTGGTGCTCAGCGACCACGGGATGACGGACGCCGGACCGAAGGATAAGGTGCGTCTGGATCTCGCCTCCTGCCTCGACTACGCGCAGGTTATCAAGACCACAGAACACGCGGGGTACATCAACATCCTCCCTACGAAAGGCTATACAGACCAGGTAATAAGATGCGTAGTTTAAAAGGTTTTTCTGAGATACCGTTGGAGCAATTGGTAATGTAAAATGGAAGTGTACTTGTACGATGAGAGAGATAGACGATCACTAATTGCATCGAAACATTTTCACGCAATATGAGTTAGTCTTCGGTTATTAAGTTATCCAAAGCACGTACACGCAAATGAAGTACACACACGCGTTTCAACAGGTGGAGGAGTCGCTGAAGAACTGTCCGGACGTTTCTGAGAACGTTGAAATAGTGAGGAAAGAGAACATGAAGGAAGGTTACCACTACAAGGACCACCGACTCATCCACGAAATCATTGTGTTGCCGAAGCCAGGTAGGTTCCGTGTCTGAGCTTGGTATGACCACATGGTTGATATTAGTAGCTATTGTTTTGATAAGTATATTGTAATTATGTGTGTAATATTATTATTATAATTATAAGATTACTATAGTGAGTTATGATTTTGTTTGTAAATTATGTTTACTTATGCGTTTTATAAATACGTTTTTTTTTTTTTTTTTTTTTTTTTTTGGGGGGGGGGGGGGGGGGATTGTCTATCGTCCCCTTCCCGAAATTATTTTGGAAAATCGTAAATCAACCAACCGAACGCAAGCCTCGACCTAACGTCCCCCCAACCCCTTCCCAGGCTTTTACAAAAAATCCCCGGGAAAACCAACTCCCCTCCCTGCCAGAGCGAGAGGGCACATCCGGGGGGCCATGGCTTCGACCACCCCCCCAGCAGACGCCAGACATGCGGGGAATCCGTTCGTTTGGGGGCCCGTGTAATCCAGATGATTTCAGAGGTGGGTGGATACCCCTGAGGGGGGTGGGGGGGGTGGGGAAGGGGCGTAAATTACTACTGATCCGAAAAATGACCTTTTTTTAAATTCAACAGTTTTGTCTAAAGGTTTTTTTCTTTTTTCATTTATTGTCGAAAAACCTGGCGTATTCTTGTTTGGTTAATCCCCCTTCGTAGTAACTTATTATTTTAAACGACCTCCTCTTACCCATTACGAAAATTAATATTTTTAAAAAAATGATTGCCCAGTGCCCCATTGATTGACCTTTACTGTCTCTTTTTCCCCGAAAACCCTCTAATTAAAATTATACCAAAAACCTCTCTTACACCCTTTCGTTTCCCAGACCACCTTTTCATGTTCACCTGCTTACTTAATCCCTTTCCTTATGACCTTGTGTTTCCCTTTCCTTAGCAAACTAATGCCCAAAAAACCCTTCCCTTTCCAGCTTTGCCTCGGGGCAAAAAGCCGGGACGTGGAAAAAGTGGAGTGTGGGCCTGCTGTGCCGCGCCCTTCAGCTCTCGTCCCACGCCTACAATGGCAAAAGGGGATCCGTGGAAACTTTTTCGACCCGGTTCCTCCTCCGGTCCCCCTTTCTCACCCCACCCCTCTTTCTCATCTCCCTTTTTGTCGGGGTTGCCTCGGTCTTGCCATAGCTGTGACGCCACCAGGGGGTTTGGTTGGGATGATGAGGAAGGGGAGGTTTGAGGTGGTATAGTCTTTGTGAAAAAAGGAAAAATAAAACTCAGTGTCTAAAAAAAATAGTGGCGTAGCTGGGTTTTTGGGGAACCTGAAGGGGGGGGGGAGAACTCCTTGGAGAGGCGGCTGGGGTTAATTTAGGTTTCGAAAAAAAATATGAATGAAAAAATAGGAAAAAAATCTTTTTCTTGTTTGAACTTAAACGGGATAATCAGTTTTCCCGGTACGAAGACAAATTAACGGAACAAATTTCAAATTAAACGGTTAACGGGGCTTTCTGGGGTACCCACCCATACGAGGCCCGGGTAGTGAATAATCGCCCCCCCCCACCACCAGCAACGACACTATGATTGTTTGAAAAGGGGTTTAAAAAACTGTTTTTCGTCTATTTTAAAATAAGAAAGTGAAACAGTTGTGTGTTTTTTTGATAAAATGGATTATTGTTTTTGTTCCCCAAAACTTTCTTATGAAGACATAAGCTTAGACCTTTCTGTCCCCGTTTTCCACTCAGAGAGAGAAAAAAAAAAAGGGTATTACTAAACTCGGAAATTATACGAGGTGTTGTCTTTTTGTTACCCACATGAACCTAAATGAATACTTCTACTGGAATGTTTAGAAATGATTGTAACATTTCACAGGGAAAATTAAAAGGGCATAATTTTAGTTTTTGGAACCCTAAAAGGTTGCTTTTCTTGCTTTCTAAGTACAGAAAGAGAAAACCTATTTCAAAGTCAAAAGTATTTAGTAAACATTTTGTCTTGCTATATGTAAGTTAGGGGAAAAAATCCTATAAATCATTTTATGGATTTAAAATAATACTTATCATCAAAAGTTCCATCATTCATTTTGCAGGGGTATTCTTTCACCCATTTTTTAAGTTATTTTTTTTTTGCATAATCTCTCTTTCCCTTTTTATTATGATCTCATTTTCATCTACTGGGGACAACTTTTATTTTCTGTTAAAGAGAAAACTGACAGCAGATAATTTGAGGCAATTGTTTGGCCTTGAAATTCCCGCTGTATGATCTTAAATCATTTAAATTTGCTTATCAACTTTGGGGAAATTTTTTGGGAAGGTTTAATATCGGTCACTTAATGCCCTTACTATTATTATTTACCCCCAAACTTGTGTGAAGTGAATCTGAATTAAAAAAATATTAAATCAAAAAATGAATTTCATTTTAAAAATCCCAAAGGGATTAAATACAATGATGAAAAACCCAAAATGCATCAGCACAGCATGACTACTACTTCACACCCTTGGGAAATTTTCTACACAGTATCATCTAAGAAAAATTCACAACTATTTAAATATGATTTTAGAAGTATAAATAACTAAGGAGTTTTAAAAAATGACCTTCGATTAATCTACACATAACAGGCCCTGAATGGCGAAAAATTTTGGAATTGGTAAAATTAGTTTGGTAATAAGGAATATTCAAAGATAGGCAAGATAACTGTAATCATTTATTTTATTTTATTTATTTATTTATTTTTTTTTACTATCTATTGCTTGTGAAGCACCTTCATCAAATTAGAATCATTACATCACTTGGCAACACTGCACTAAGTATTTCTGTATTTCTTAATTTATGCATCTTGTTCATTAAAGGGGCCCATGGTTATTAATCACATACTGAACCACATACTGTAAAAACACATCTGTGGCAATTAAGAACAATTAAACTGTACTTACTCATGTCATTCAGATGAACCCAAGCAATTTTCAGATACTGACCTAACAAACTTCACATAATGTTCTTCAATGCATACCATACTGAAAACAATTTTCCACTGCAGAACCCTAAATCTTTCAATACACATACCCTACATCACCACAACACAAAACATGTAATTCAAGTATATTAAAAGGATCAACAATTCACATATGACGAGTGAATAAATACTTCATAAGATTACGGTATATTGTTTATTAACTGACCTAGAAACACCCACATGATGTTGCATTCTCACTGGTTGAAGTTTCTTGAATACTGTGTAACCAACTTCCAGCACAAATACTGTTAGTGATAAACAAACAGGTACATACAACATAATTTTTTCAAGCTATGAACTACCTCCATGACTACATAGATAATCACAAATAATGAACGTTTAGTAAAATGCCCATTCCTCAAGCGGGCAGATGGCGAAAATAATAACATTGCATGGTTAAGAAATTTCCATACTTGACAATTATCATGGGAATATTTTGTAAATTTACAATTAAAACACATGTAAAATGAAAATGTCTTCACAAAATGCAAATAATAAATATATGGAATGAACTGAATCGAATAATTGCTGTCAAGGAAAATGCATAGGATATTTACATGAAATATGTTTACATATAGGAAATAAAATAGTTCTACCTGCATGTAGATGTAAATAAACATTACTTATTATTACATAAATATATATTTAAGAAGAGTCTACTTCATGTCTACAAAATATAATCTATAATGTGGAAAAAAAACTAATAAGAATAAAATAAAGTACTATGAGAAAATTAGTCAATATTTCATTTGTTTGTGAAAATATAAATGTATTTCATTTCATGTGTTACAGGACAGTACTTTCACTTAAATATGCAAGTTCAGATTTTTTTTTATAGTGATGATACCAGTTTTCCTAAATACCAAAAGTTTTAAATCAAATAACCAAGAACAAAATAAACATATAACCAGATCAGGTTTGAATCATTTATTCTATATGTCTAATCCACAAAAATCTATCTAATACAAATTTTACTAGTCATCTTCCATGTTGAATCCCCAGCAATGTCAAAGTGCCTGCCTGACCTCAAATATTAAGGGAATTCTGACGTATCTGCAACTATGAGGATGATCTGGCACACACAAATGCTAGGCCAGACTGGGTAATAGGCTGACAAGAGCTCACAAAGGAGATTGCAAGTTAGCCAAGCAATGCAGAGCTGCGATTGTAACAACAAATTCTCCGTTTTCTTAGCTTGTTCCTCTTGCGGCGAGAGGAGTGAAATTCAGATGACAATCCATGTTTTCATTTGCACCAAAAACTGTATTATACACGTGACTAACCCTTTAAAACATTTTTCACCCTCAAATTAAAATAAGTGAATTTCAAATGAATACAAATGAAAATTAATTAAAAACATCTAAAGTTTAAATCAAAGTGCTTAAAGTTTAATTCAAAATACCTGAGTTTTGATTTAAAACATCTAGATTTTAATTCAAAATAAGTGAAGTTCAATTCAAAACAACAAAATTAATTTAAAAGAAATAGAAGTTTAGTTTAAAACAAACAAACTTTACATATGATTACCTGATGGCAGACTGAAACCACAGAAATATGCTTACACTAGACTTATAATTATGAAAAAGAACAGCAATTTAAAATATATGAAATGTTAGGTTAAAAAATACATGTTTGATCTAAATGATCTACATATTTCTCCACAAAAAAAATATATATATATTTCCTGCTGTACAGCTACTCCTCACCTCTTAGGGCAATTCTCTGCTGTATTGTACTGCCTTGTTGAAGTAATTACCTTGGCACAGAGATTTTGATATTCTGCAGCATTCCTTTTCATTAGCAGGCAATTAATTTAAATACCAATTTTCCTATGAATTAAATATCAGTAATTCCCAATTAAGCTTCCTGTTTTAAATAAAAAATTTAGTTATGTTAAATTAAACTTCAGATGTTTCAAATTAATGTTCTGACATTCTAAATCATATTTCAATTAATTGATGTTGGAGTTCAGCTATTTTAATTAGAGGATTGATATGATGTAAAGTCATGTTTAATTCTCCTCAAATTTCTTCAAGAATACACCTATGCAGCCATGGTTCATGAAGTTACAAATCAGTTCCTCATTTTATGCAACGATTGTCTGAGATGAGCATTAGAACCATTCACTTCAGTATATCTTGTATCTCTCTTTCAGGAATAGAATATAAACAGAATATAGCATATCTATCAAAACACATTCATAGTCCCAAAAGGATTGGATATAAAACAAACATTACTGTGATGCATATTTTAACAAAATGGTATTACACATAAATATTCTTATTACTGTACTTTTGGTATCTTCTCTTTGATTACAGTAGAAATGGCACAGTTCAATTAAAATACGATATAGTACGGAAACCATAATATCTTAACATTATGAATGAAATATAACAAAATTAAAATTCAACCTCCTTAGTTTGAACTCAAACACAGTCACATTTTATACATAACATGTCTTCAATAACAAAATATTCAACTCGTACTTAACCAAACACTTCTCATTAATCAGTAACTCATAACAAACCAATTGTACGAGATGCATTTGTGCAGAGAGCTGCCCGGCAAACAGCAAA
>NC_051386.1:60037605-60040924 GCF_015228065.2 Penaeus monodon | reverse complement strand
GGGGGAAGGGGGGAAAGAGAAAAGAGAAGAGAGGAAAAAGGGGGAAGAGAGAAGAGAGGGGAGGAAAAGGGTGGGGGAAGGGAGAAGAGAGGAGAGGAGAGGGAAGAGAAGACGAGGAAGGGGGGGAGGGGAGGGAGGGAGGGAGGGAGAGGGGGAGGAAGAGAGAGGGAGGAAGGAGGAAGGGAGGAAGGGAGAGAAGGGAGGGAATAGAGAGAGAGGGAGGGAGAGAGAGAAGAAGAAGAGAGAGGAGAGGGGGGGAGACGGGGGAAGGGGGGGAGAGAGAGAAAGGGAGAGAGAGAGAGAGAGAGGAGAGGGAGGAAGGAGAGAGAGGAGGGAGAAGAGAGAGGGAACCCAGGGGGGACAGAGAGAGAGGAGGGAGAGGAAAAAGAGAGAGGAGGAGGGAGAGAAGGGGATGAAAGGAGAGAGAGGGAGAGAGGGGGAGATGAGAGAGAGAGGGGGGGGGAGAGAGGGGAGAGGGGAGAGAGAGAGAAAAAAAAAGAAAAAGAGAAGGGCAGAGAAGAAACAGAGAGAGAAAAGGCAGAAAAAGAGAGACAGAGAGAGAGAAGGGGGGAGGAGAGGAAAGAGAACGAAAAAAGAGAGGAGAGGGAGGAGAGAGAGAGGGGAGAGGAAGGGGAGAGAGATGAAGAGGGAGAGGAGGGGAGAGAGAGAGAGAAGAAGAAGAGAAGAGAAAAACAGAGGAGAGGAGAGACAGGAAAGGGGGAGAAGAGAGGGGAAGGGGGAAAAGGAAAAGAAAAAAAGAGAGAGAGAGGACGAGAGAGAGGGAGAGGAGAGAAGAGGGGGAGAGAGAAGAGAAAGAGAAAGAGGGAAAGGGAGAAAGAGAAAGAAGGGAAAAGAAAGAAAGGGGAGAGAAAAAGGGAAAAGAAGAACAAGAAGAAAGAGGAGAGAGAGAGAAGAGAGAGAGGGGGGAGGGGGAGGGGAGGGGGGGAGAGGGGGAGAAGAGAGGGGAAGGAGGAGAGAGAAGGGAAGGGGGGGAGAGAGAGAGGGGGGGAGGGAGAAAAGAGAGAGAGGGGGGAGAGAGAGAGAGAAGAGGAAAAAAAGAGGAGAGAGGGGAGGGAAGAGAGAGAGGGGGGAGAGAGAAGAGAAGGGAGGGGAAAACGGGGGGAGAGGGGGAGGAGGAGAGAGGGGAGAGAGAGAAGGAGGGGAAAGGGGAAGAGAGAGAGAGGAGAGGGAGAGAGAGATGAGAGGAGAGAGAGAAGGGAGAGAGAGAGGCGGAGGAGAGAGAGAGAGAGGGGGGGGGAGGGGGGGAGGGAGGGAGGGAGGAGGAGGGAGGGAGAGGGAGGGAGGAGAGGGGGGGGGAGGAAAGGAGAGGGAGGGGAAAAGGGGGAAGGGGGGGAAGGAGGGCGGGGGGGGGGAGAGAGGGGGGGGGAAAAGGGAGAGAGAAGAGAGAGAGAGAGAGGAGAGAAGAGGAGAGAGAGAGAGAGGGAGGGGAGAGGGGGGGGAGAGGGAGAGGAGAGAGGAGAGAAAGAGGAAAAGAAAAAGAGGGAGAGGGGGGGGGGGGAAAGAAGAGAGAGAGAGAGAGGAAGAAGAAGAAAAGAGAGAGGAGAAAAAGGGGAGGGAGGGGAAAAGGGAGAGAAAAAAAAAAAAAAAAAAAAAAAAAAACAAAAAAAAAAAAAAAAAAAAGAGGAGAAAGGAGGGGAAGAGAGGGAGAGGGGTAGAGAGAGAGAGAGGGGGGAGAGAAGGGGAGAGAGAGGAGAGGAGAGAAGAGAGGAAGAAACAGACGAAGAAAAGACAGAGACAGAGACAGAGGAGAAGGAGAGAAAGAGGCAGAAAAAAAAAAAAAAAAAAAAAAAAAAAAAAAAAAAAAAAAAAAAAGAGAGGGGGAAAAGAGAGGGAGGGAGAAGAGAGAAGGGGAGAGAGGGGGGAGAGGGAAAAGGGAAAAGAGGAGAAGAGAGAGAGAGAAGAGAGAGAATAAAAAGAGAGAGATAAAAAAAAAAGAAACCAAAAAAGGGGAACGAGAGAAGAGGAGAGAGAGGGGGAGAAGAGAGAGGAGAGAGAGAGAGAGAGGAGAGAGGAGAGAGGAGAGGGGAGAGAGAGAGAGAAGGGGGAGAGAGAGAGAGGAGAAGAGGAGAGACGAGAGAAAAGAAGGGGGGGGAGAGAGAGGAGAGGAAGAGGAAAAGAGAGAGAGGAAAGAGAGAGAGAGAGGAGGAAAAGAGAGAGAGAGAGAGGAGAAGAGAGGAGAGAAAAAAGAGAGAGAGAGGAGAGAAGAAGAAGAAGGAGAAGGGGAGAGAAGAGAAAGAGGAAAAGAGAGAGAAGAGAGGGGGGCCCCCGGGGGAGGAGAGAGGAAGAGGAAGAGAGAGAGGAAAAGGGAAGATTTTGGGAAGAGAGAGTGAGAGAAGGAGAGAGAGAGAGAAGGGGAGAGAGAGAGAAAGGGGGAAGAGAGAGAGAGAGAGCGAGAGGAGAGAGGAGAAGAGAGAGAGGGGGGAGAGAGAGGAGAGAAGAGAGAGAAACGACGAGAGAGAGAGAGGGGGGAGAGAGAGAGAGGAGGGGGAGAGGGAAGGGGGGAGGGAGAGAGAGAGAGAGGAGAGAGGAAGAAAGAAGAGAGAGGAAGAAGAGAGAGGAAAGGAAAAGAAGGGGAAGAGAGAGGAGAAGAGAGAGAAGAGAAGAGAGAGAGAGAGAAAAAGAAAGAGAGAGGAGGAGAAAAGAAAAAAGAAGAGAGAGAGGGGAGGGGAAAAAAAAAAGAGAGAGAGAGAGAGAAGGGGAGGAAGAAGGGGGAGAAAGAGGAGAGAGAGGAGAGAGAGGAAGAGAGAGAGGTTAAAAGAGAGGAGAGAGTGGAGAGGAGAGAGAGAGAAAGAAATAAAAAGAGAGAGAAAGAATAAGGAAAAGGAGGAGAGAGAAAAGAAAAGGACGAGGAAAGAAGGAAAAAGACAAGAGAGAGAGAGAGAGAAAAAGGAGAGAGAGAGAAAAAAAACCCCGAGAAAAAACCCCCTTTGAAAAGAAGAAAGGGGGAGGGAGGAGAAAAAAGGGGGGAAGAGAAAGAGGAAAAAAAAAAAGAAAAACGAAACCCGAGAAACTAATTTTTAACCCCGGAGTAAAAAACAAAAAAAAAAAAAGGGAAAGGGGAAAAAAGGGAGAGAGAGAGGGGGGTTTTGGGTTTTGGGGGGGGTGGTTGGGGGGGTGGTGTTTGGGGGGGGGGTTTTGGGGGGGGGGGGGTTTTGGGGGGGAAAAAAAAAAAAAAAAAAATTATTTTTTTTTTTATTTAAAAGAGTTTATGAGAGGGGGGGGGGGTGGGAAGGAGAGCTGGAAAAGTCAACGGAACGGGTTCGACATACACCCCCGGGGGTTTCCCCCACAAAACCTT
>NC_051386.1:60030105-60032605 GCF_015228065.2 Penaeus monodon | reverse complement strand
AAAGAAAAAAAGAAAGAAAGAAAAAAAAAGAAAGAAAAAAAAAAAATACATAAAAAAAAATTGCCGAAAAAGAATTAGAAGACCGCAATGAAGCCAAACTATTAAAAAAAAAAAAAGAGGAAGAAGAAGCTGACGAATACAAGAGGAAGAGGCGAGGGAAATGGGCCGAGGAGGAGGAGGAGGAGGAGAGCGAGGGAGCCTGAGGATAAGAGGCAAGCGACGACACTCCAACGCTGCCTGGAACTCTCACGCGCAAATTATCAACTTTACATCTGTTCGCTATTTTTAGTCTATACCCCTTTAGATTCACTCCACATGTGTTTCGGATTATTTTTTTTTTTTCGTAATTCTGAAGCTGGTGTATTTACTTTACGCTCGTTATGAAAGATTGTAAATGTTTTAGGCACCGATTCACATGACTATGACGTCATGGAATGAATGAAGGTCGAGTGATCGGTTTCATTTGTTCGTTTTTTTTTTTCTTTTTCTTTTTTTAAATCAACAAACGTCTCTATCTTTCCTCCATTCTTCGTGCATTTTACACATATTTCTCCTCAAACCATGGCTGGAATTCAGAAATGGGCTATTATATGAGATTCTTTTACTAAAAATTTTCCTTTTCATAAGAAGGTTTTTGGTACAACCCCCTGCTTCCCTTTAAACTCTAGAACGTTCAACCCTCGCCCGCGGCCTGGTTTTCATTGAAATTCTTGTAGCGTCAGAATAAAATAGATTGATAAAGATAGATAGATAGACAGATAGATGATTTAATGATAGAAGTGAAAATGAAAGTGCAGTTGAACGTTATCATATATTTCTTTTGGGGAAAAAATAGAAAAAATTTTCCATGTTACCGTAAAAAATAATTAAGAGAAACGGTTTCATGTGAAACTATAGCAGTATCTTTTTAAATATGTGAAAACATTATACTTTCATGTCTACTTTTTCATCCAGAGTAATTATATATACCCACAGTTTACTAAAACATCTTGCAAAATTACTAGGATGCCTGGAAACCGAATATTTTTGAGAACGAGATGCTTTTGTGAGGCGTATTTTTAATCATCTACCATCTCTCATTTTTGATAGGCAGCAGATCGGGGCAGCGCAGACTGGATGGCTTACAGACCCATTGCCCGGGAACATAAAAAGTTTTTTTTTTTTTTTTTCTTTCTCTCTCTCTCTCTCTCTCTCTCTCCTCTTCTCCTCCTCTCTCTTCTCTTCTCTCTCTCTCTCTCTCTCTCTCTCTCTCTCTCAAAGCCGTAAACTACAGTCGACTATGAATTAATAATTTTGAATTACGAGAACTAGGTGAAGAAATCGCAGTAATTATAATAACTGCAGAGAAAAATGTAAGGAGGATGAAGAAGATGCAATAAAAAAAGAAAATGTAACGAATGCACAACGAAATAAAAGAAGCAACCAAAGATTTTAAAAGGTCAAGGGGTTATGGTTATACAACGAAACCCACAAATTTTCCGGGGAAAAAATGAAACTTACTTAGATTTAAAGAGCTTAAAATAAAATGTGAAATATTAAAATCATAGTCACCACACGCAGTCAAAGGGTTAAGATTATTATCTATTGAGCCTACTGCCTGACCCGGAAACATGAGCGAGACGTATTTTTGTTTTTGATTTAATACACAAATGAATAAAAAAGTAAATACAAATGAAGTAAAATATAAACAGTGCCATCATTCCAAACGCAGAGAATGGTTATGTTTTTTTTTTTTTTTTTGTAGAAAATGTTTCAGATGCAATGGTGCTGTGATTGACGTTCATGTCCTATTGTGATAATATTGTGACGTGAGGTTGCGAGGCCCCACTCTCATGCACGTGCAAACAGATACGATCTCGGTATTGCAAAACAGCGCTGGCCAAAGGAAAAAGAGAGAGAGCGAGAGACAGCTAGAACGAGAGAGAGAGAGAGAGAGAGAAAGAGAGAGAGAGAGGGGAGGAGAGAAGAGAGAGAGAGGGGGATGGGGAGAAGAGAAGAGAGAGAGAGGGGGAGAGAGGAAAAGGGGGAGAGAGGAGAGAGAGGCATTTTTGCGTTTTTTTTTCCTCAATTTTCCCTATCCAGCCTTACTCTAAAACGAAGGAAATTTGTGGAGGGAAAGAGACAAATCTATCAAAATAAAGAAAACAAAATAAAAGAAAAAGTTTCCCTGACGATGGTCATTAATATTGCCGACATATTGCTCTAGCACAACGGGAATTTGTTAACAACAGTACCTTGCCTTTTACATACAACAAATAGCTTAGAGCAAAATAACATGAAAAAACGCTACCACATAACTGCATAAGTCTTCAATTCTATCAAACAAAAAAGATCGCCGCATTCAAAAGTGATTTTAAAAAAAATGGTGCAGCTTTTGTCATTTAAAATAAGGGGAAAGGCAAGGTCAAGGCTTTACCAAAAACACTTAAAGGGCGGCGAAAAATTCCCTCTTACCCAAAAACGAATGGGGGGTGGTTTATCACTACCCTCATACATAGGA
>NC_051386.1:60015105-60017605 GCF_015228065.2 Penaeus monodon | reverse complement strand
CTAATGATAACGGGAACCATCATGATAACAATACTGATGTTGATTAACATGGTTATCATTGATGATGTTAACGTTTATGCTTTTGTTGTTGTTGTTGTTGTTGTTATTGCTGTTGTTTGTTGTTGTTGTTGTTATTTTGTGTTATTGTTACTGTTGCTGTTACTGCTGCTGCTGATGTAAACAACAACAAAAAGTATAATATAATCGATGTTATTACTAGTACTAATGATGAAATATCACCATTTCTCGACTATTATCAACATCTTTGCAACAACATTATCATCATCGTTAATAATATTGATATTACCATTTATATCAATGCTCTTGTTATTATTACCTAAATAATAACTATCGTTATCATTAATGTCACCATCACAGTGGTTCTCATTATCATTACCGTTATTTCCATCATCATTATTGTTCCTACTACTATCATCACTAACGTTATCAGTACTATCACTATCACGGTCATTGTAATCATAATTATGGTTATAATTACCCTATTAGTCATCCCTCTCTTCATTATTATCAACATTCATCTTTTACACTAACTTTCATAATTACCATAAAATTGATGTTATCATTATCATTTATCTTTCATTATTATTATTATTATTACTATTATCTTGATTATCATCATTATCATAAACATCATTATCATTTATTAATATAATAATCATTATCAGTATTATTATTTTCATTACTATTATTAGTATCATCATTATTAGTAGTATCATTTATTATTATTATTATTATTATTATTATTATTATTATTACTCATTATATTATTATCATTATTATTATCCTTATCACCAGTATTATCAATATCATTATTATCATCATCATCATCTTAATCAAAATCTTGATCATCATATCTTTGGAAATTATTATCATCAGCATTATCACCATCACCATTCTAATTATCTCCAATTATACAATTATAATAATCGTGATTACCATCATCAATATCATTACCTCCGTTATCATAATCATAAAATAAAAAATCGTGTCATAAAATCAACCATAATGATAAAGATGATCGATAATCCTAGGAAATGATGATAATGAAACAACAAACAAAGAAACAAAAAAAATATATATATATTTTACCTCTCCTCAGTACATTAACAACAACAAGAGAGATAGAACAGTAAAGAAATTTAGATATAATTTTGTAAAGAGGAATATCTCTTACTTTTTCCTGATGTGTTTCTTATCAACTCATCCTGACAAGATGGCTGAGTGTCTCCCTTGGGGCATCCAAATTCTGAAAATATGACAATTTTGACCCATTGTGTCTTAGCGGAACAGCTGCCGTGTTAACAGTGGCGTCGCGGGTAAAGAAAACATGGCTGGTTTAGCGTGTGTTTGTGTGTATACGTGTGTGTGTGTGTGTGTGTGTACGTGTGTGTGTGTGTGTACGTGTGTTTGAGTGTATACGTGTGTGTGTGTGTGTGTGTGTATACGTGTGTGTGTACGTGTGTCTGTGTGATCTCTATCGGTCTCTTGCGTTTTTGGAGAATCGGTATTCCATCCCCATTGCATTAAGGAAACCATATATTTTTTTTTAATGATAAAAGCAGACGAATATGAATGTACGAGATATATTTATCATTCGATTCAAATTTTATACACCATAATTTATAGATTAATCCCTATTTACTAGGAAAATATATTAGGAAAGCATTTCTTAAAACAATAACAGCAAACGACTATGCATATACGACACCTTAATCATTCGATTCCTTTTTTTATATTAAAGTTGTACATGACTTTTTCTTTTCTTTTCTTTTCTTTTAAACTATCAACATTGTACAAGATAGAGATCTATTTTAAAGTCGAGTTGAATTCTAAAACAAAAGCCTAACTGACCTCAAATGAACACACATAAACACCCAGAAAAGAAGATTATCTCTCTGTCTTTTTCTCAAGTCATATTATACATTCATCCTTGCATACGATGTCGAGGCGAACTAAATCAACGGATATGAAATAGACAACGATATTGCAAAGAGCAATACTTACCCCTCGAGTCGAAAACGAGACCTAGAGAACAGAAATGAACCTCAACAAAGAGAACTTCTTTGAGAAATACCCGGATGGACAGGTCTGAATGGAGGAATTCCCGGATGTAGTGTGATTTGAGTAGAGAAATACCCGGATGTAAAGGTTTGAGTGTAGGAATACCCGGATGTAAAGGTTTGAGTGAAGGAATACCCGGGTGCAAAAGTTTGAGTAGATGTATGCCCGGATGTAGGGTGGTTTGAAATACCCGGATATAAAGGTCTGAATTAAGAGATACCCGGATGTAGTGTGGTTCGAGTTGAGAGTTACCCGGATGTTAAAAAAAAATTGAGTAGACAGACACCAGGATGTAAATGTTTAAGTAGAGAAACTCCGCATGCAGTGATCTGAGTAGTCTTTTAGTATAAACATGATGCCCAAAATCTCTCTCCTGCGGACCATGTGTATTTAGGTCCGGGCAATAGTTGCAGCAATA
>NC_051386.1:60005105-60007605 GCF_015228065.2 Penaeus monodon | reverse complement strand
GCGAGAGTGAGAGAGTGCGAGCGGGAGAGCGAGTGAGAGTGGCACCTCCTCTCTTCCACACTCGCCGTGGACCCGCCCTCTTACTCAGGGGCAGGTTTCATTCACACCTTCCCGTAGTATATCTTTAAGATCTCTCTCTCTCTCTTTCGGTCTCATTCTCTCTCTCTCTCTCTCTCTCTCTCTCTCTCTCTCTCTCTCCCCTTTCCCCCATTTTTTCCCCCCAAACCTTTTCCTCCCTTTTTTTTTTTTTTTTTACCCCCCTTTTCTACCCCCTTTTATTTTTTTTACTTCTTTTCCCCTTTCTCCCACCGTTTAAAACCCGGGGAAGCGCCATAGTGCAAATGGCCGTGAAAAAAGAAAAAATTAAAAAACAAAAATAATAAATTTAAAAATTTTAAAAATAAAAAAAAACCCCAAATTACATTTCATTAACCCAAAACACCCCAAAAGGATTTTTTTTAAAAATCCCTACCCCAAAACGTTTTTAAAACCCCCCGGGGGGGAAAACCCCAAAAACAAAAACACTAAAAAAAAACACCCTAACAACAAAAGTTACCTTCATTTCTATAAAACAAAACCCACAAAAAACCACTCAAAAAACCACCCAAGCACACCACCACACACCCCTAACCATCCAAAAAAATAAAACCCCCCAAACAAAAATCCACCCCTTCCCCCACAAAAAAAAAAACCCCCAAACCCCCCAAAAACCAAAAAACCAAAAACACCCCCCTAACCCTAAACCCTTCCTATCTTCTTCTTCTTCTTTTTCCTTTTCTCCCTCCCGTCTTTTCTCCCCACCCCCCCCCCTCTTCTCTAAATCCCTTCCCTCCTCTCCCCTCCCTCCCCCCTCTTCTCCGTTTTCTTCCCCCTTCCTTTTCTTTTTCTCTCTCTCTCTCTTTTCTCTTCTCTTCTCTCTCTCTCTCTCTCTCTCTCTCTCCTCCCCTCTCTCCCCCTCTCTCTCCTTTCTCTCTCATTTCCTCTCCTCCTCTCCTCTCTCTCTCGTCCTCTCGTCCTCTCTCTCCCCTTTCTTCTCCTCTTCTTTTTTCTTTTCCCTCTCTCTCTTCTCCCCCCTCTCTCTCTTCTCCCCCTCTCTCTCTTCTCCCCCCTCTCTCTCTTCTCTCTCCCCTCCCTCCTCTCTCTCCTATCTTCTCTCTCTCTCTCTCTCTCTTCTCTCTCTCTTCTCTCTCTCTCTCTCTCTCTCTCTCTCTCCTCTCTCTCTCTCCTCTTCCTCTCCTCTCTCTCTCTTCTCTCTCTCTCTCTCTCCCCTCCTCTCTCTTCTTTTCTTTTCTCTTTTCTCTCTCTCTCCCCTCATTCTCTCTCCCCTCTCTCTCTCTTCTCTCCCCTTTTCTCTCTCTCTCTCTCTTCCTCTTCTCTCTCTCTCTTTCTTTCTCTCCTTTTTCTCTTTCTCTCTCTCTCTCTTTCTCTTTTCTCTCTTTCTCTCTCTCTCCTTTCTCTCATCTTCTCCCCTCTCTCTCTCCTCTCTCTCTCTTTTCCCCTTTTCTTCTTTTCTTCTCTTCTCTCTCTTTCTCTCTCTCTCTTCTCTTCTCTCTCTCTCTCTCTTCTCTCTCTTCTCTCTCTCTCTCTTCCTCTCTCTCTCCTCTTCTCTCTCTCTCTCTTTTCTCTCTCTCTCTCTCTCTCTTTCTCTCTCCCCCCCCCTCTCTCTCTTCTCTCTCTCTCCCTCCTCTCTCTCTCTCTCTCCCTCTTCTCCTTCTCCTTCTCTCTCTCTCTCTCTTCTCTCTCCCCTCTTCTCTCTCTCTCTCTCTCTTCTTTCTCTCTCTCTCTCCCCTCTCTTTCTCTTTCTCTCTTCTCTCTATTCTCTTTCTCCCCCCCCCTCTCTCTCTCCTCTCTCTCTCTCCTCTCTTCTCTCTTCTCTCCCCTTTCTCCTCTCTCTTCTCTCTTTCTCCTTCTCTCCTCTCTCCCCTCCCTCTCCTTTCTCTCTCCCCCTCTCTCTCTTTCTCCTCTCTCTCTCTCTCTCTTCCTCTCTCTCTCCTTTCCCTCTCTCTCTCTTCGGTCTGTTCTCTCGCTCTTTCTCTCGCTCTCCCCTCTCTCTCCTCTCTCTCTCTCCCTTCCCCCCTCCCCTCTCTCTCTCCCTCCCCCCCCTCTCTCTCCTCCCCCCCTCTCTCTCTCTCTCTTCCCTCTCTCTCTCTCCTCTCTCTCTCCTCTCCCCACTCCCTCTTCTCTCTCTCTCCCTCTCCCCCCCCCCCCTCTCTCTCTCTCTTTTCCCTCTCCCTCCCTCCCTCCCTCTCCTCTCTCTCTCTCTCCTCCCTCCCTCCCTCCCTCTCTCTCTCTCCCCTCTCTCTCTTTCTCTCTCTCTCCCCCCTTTTCTCTCTCTCTCTCTCTCTCTCCCTCCTCCCCTCTTTCCTCTCCCTCCCCCTCCCTCCCTCTTTCTCTCTCTCTCCCTCTCTCTCTCTCTCTCTTTTTTCTCTCTCTCTTCTCTCCCCTCCCCCTCCCTCATCCCTCTCCCCCTTTCCCCTCTCTTCTTCAACCCAAAAGAACC
>NC_051386.1:59977605-59980105 GCF_015228065.2 Penaeus monodon | reverse complement strand
AAGGTATTATCCAAATTGAAAAATGAGTTATTTTAAACAATCTTACTACGAACGTATCATCTTTCTCTGGTATATTCCCACGCATGTGTGTGGAGTATAGAAAAAAAAGAAAAAGAAAAAGAAAAGAAAAGAAAAGAAAAAATCAGAGAAAAACACCACAAAAGAAGAAAATAATGTTATATATCAATAATAAATATATTTTTGGATGATGTAGCCGCGGTCGGAACGTGTCAATTACCTACCCTTTCCCTTCTCTGTCTATTCCCTTTCCCATAATTATCTACCTCCTCTTCCACGTCCCTCTTTTCAAAAAACAAGAAAGAGAGACAGACACAGACAGAGAAAGAGAGAGAGACAGAGAGAGAGAGAGGGAGAGAGAGAGAGAGAGAGAGAGAGAGAGAGAGAGAGAGAGACAGAGAGGAGAGAGAATGAGGGAAGGCCTATGAGGTGAAGAGAAGAGAGAGAGAGAAGAAGGAGAGAGAGAGAGAGAGAGAGAGAGAGAGAGAGAGAGAAAGAGAGGAGAGGAGAGAGAGAGAAGGAGAGAGAAGAGAAGAGAAGAAAGAAGAGAGAGAAGGAAAAGAAAGAAAGAGAAGAAAGAGAAAGAGAAAGAGAAAGAAAAAGAGAGAAAGAAGAAAGAAAAGAAAAAAAAAAGAGAGAGAGAGGAAGAGAGAGGGAGAAAATACCTGGTCAAAACAGCTAAAAACACTAAGGACCTTTTATGCGCTTTCAAAAAGTCCCGTTTGAAAAGACCGTGTGTCTCATCTCTTTAACCCCGTGCTAGTGTGACGTGCATTATTAAATACCCAGTCTTTTCTTTCTCCCTTACGTAGCAACACTCACGCCGTTGAATAAAAACAAACAAACAGACTACAGTAACCATTACGACAAGAAAGGGAAAGAGAGAGAGGGAAAGAAAGAAGAGAAAGAGAGAGAAAAAAAAAGAGAGGAAAGTGTCCTTAAACCGAAGTCACCCCACAGCCATTCGGACGTTTGCCCTCTCCTTGTTAACCCGCGTAATTTGTCACTCTGAGAGAGACGCGGAGAGCGAACGGTATTTCGTTGTAATTTTTTTTTTTTCTCCCCCCCGTCGTTATTTCGCCTCGCTGTTTCATCTCTTTCGCCACGGGGGAGACTGGCATGCTCGTCTGCATCTCCCATGAGCCTAAATGACTGTATCTGGCGATTCCGAGTTGCAATTCCCGAATTCAGGCCAGTTTAGGGAACGGCCCGGGTGTGTGTGTGGGGGGGACGGAGGGGGGGAGGGAAATCTGAGCGACGTGACGTGATGGTCGAGGCCGTGGTTGCCGAATCAATACGTACATCCCTGCGTGCACATTTACATATACACATGTGACATACATCTATAAGTGCACACACTCGTATGCATCAATACATACAATACAAACACACACACACACACACACACACACACACACACACACACACACACACACACACACACACACACACACACACACACACACACACACACACACACACTCACACACGCATCAATACATATAAAAACACAAACGCACAAATACACACACACACATTTATATATATAATATATGTGTGTATATATGTATATGTATATGTGTGTGTATGTATGTATGTATGTATGTATATATATATATATATATATATATATATATATATATGTACGTGTATATATAAATATATATGTATATATAAATATATATATTTGTATAAATGTATGTATGTATGCATGTATGTATGTTGTGTGTGTGTGTGTGTGTGTGTGTGTGTGTGTGTGTGTGTGTGTGTGTGTGTGTGTGTGGTGTGTGTGTGTGTGTGTGTGCGTGCGTGCGCTAGACTTATTGCCTTGGAATTTCGGGATGCCTTTATAGAATACAGAATATAATTTCAACCCTGGAAATGCCGCGGAGGAATGGGAAATAGTTGCTCTTTCGAAATTCTTTTCACAGAAGTCTGGCACGAAAATATTCCGGTTTTGAAAGTCGTGTAATTAACTCTCGCGGCCTTTTCGTTGTTTTCGGATTCATGGCTTTCGCGTCCTGTGTATTGATTCCTTCTTTTATGGTCAGAAAGAAAGAAGAGAAAGGAATAGAGAGAGAGGAAGAAGCGATGAAAGGATGGAGAGGAAAAAAATAGCGTCTTCCTTACTATGAAAAGGAACAGATGAACAAAGCGCTGAATTGCTTTCCAAATAAGGTTCATTTTCTTACTAAATTCTAGCGGTATGGCGACCATATGTAAAAGGAAACGTAGAACATGGCGTTTGCGACTGACTAATGCTTTAACATTAATTACTCTGGGAAGAAGTTTAACAAGAGGAGAAAAGTACTGTGTACATGCGTATATGTATGTGAAAATACATACACATAGACACACAGTCATACATGCTGATAGACACGCGCGCACACACAGGCACACACACATACACACACACACCTACAAAAATTACAAAAATTTAAAAACCGAAATTTTGGAAAAAATAGCCCAAAAGGTTTTTAAA
>NC_051386.1:59967400-59973133 GCF_015228065.2 Penaeus monodon | reverse complement strand
TCCCTTCTTTCGCTCCCCCCCCCTTTCCCCCCCTCATCCCTCCTTCTTTCGCTCCCTCCCCCCTCCCTCCCTCTTTCGCTCCTCCCTCCCTCCCCCCCACCTTCCCCTCCCCCTCGCCTCCCTCCCTTCGCCCCTCCCCCCCCTCTCCCTTTCTTTTCGCTCCTCCCCCCTCCCCTCCCTCCTTTCGCTCCCTCCCCCCTCCCCTCCCTCCTTTCGCTCCCTCCCCCCTCCCCCCTCCCCTCCCTCCTTTCGCTCCCGTGAGCACCGCTTGCAAAAGACTTCTCGGAAATAGCGCATTGCCTCCCCCTTCATCATGTTTATTGCGCGGATATTTCTTCTTTTTATAGAAAGTAGAAAAAATTCTAATTCTACTGCGCTCTCTTTCTACCGTTCTCTCTCTCTCTCTCTCTCACTTTCTCTTTCTCTTTCTCTTTCTCTTTCTCTTTCTCTTTCTCTCTCTCTCTCTCTCTCTTCTCATCTCTCTAAAAAACAAAAAAAAAAAAAAAAAAAAAAAAAAAAAAAAAAAAAAAAATATATTATCTATATATATAATTATAAAATATTATAAAATAATATAATATATATATATGATATATATATATACATATACATATAAACCTATTTATGTGTTTGTTTCCTTGTTTCATTTCCGGTTTCTGTTCGTTCCGTTCCGTTCCGTTTAGATCTTTTCCGCACCGTTTCGTTCCTTAAGCAATTATTGTCTTACGTCAGCATTTTTTAAATTCTTTTCTGTCTTTATAATTTATCTTTAAGAAAAAGGAATTATGAGGAATAATGTTAGGCATAATTTTCGCGAGCGCGCGTGCGTGAGTGTGAGTGTGAATGTGAGTGTTTGTGTTTGTGTGTGTGTTTGTGTGTGTGTGTGTGTGTGTGTGTGTGTGTGTGTGTGTTGTGGTTGTGTTTGGGTGTGGTGGTGTGTGTGTGTGTGGGTGCGTGCGTGCGTGCGTGCGTGCGTGCGTGCGTGCGTGCGCGCATGCGTACCCGTGCCAACAAATACGAGTAAGATTATGCTTGTACATATGCACACTTATATGTGTGAACATGCACAAGCATAAAAAAGGAGATAAAATAAAGAGGGAGAAGAAGAAGATGCAATAACAACCTGACCTTCAACCTTGGCATTCAATCAGCATAGGCGCGGGCGGGGGGGGGGGGGTTGTGGCACCTCGCTCACAACCATAATAAACTAAAAAAAAGACTTGTAAAAGACTTTTCTCTAAGACATTTCTTTACATATTTTTATTGCATTTTTTTTTTATACAATGCTTTTTATTAATTTTTTTTCTTCTTTCTTTCTTTATACGAGGCGTTTATGTGCAGTGTGAGGAGAGGCAGAAGGAGAGGAGTGATAAACAGGCGTGTGAGATGGAGGGTACCGGAAGGCCGCCCGGGGAAGAGTTATGGGCGTGGGCGGGGTTTTATGATCATGGAGCCACCTCTTCCTCTTCTTCTTCTTCTCTTCTTCTTCTTCTTCTGCTTCTGCTTCTGCTTCTGCTTCTGCTTCTGCTTCTTCTTCTTCTCCTTCTTCTGCTTCTTCTTCCTCTCCTCCTTCTCCTTCTGCTTTTGCTTCTTCTTCTTCTTCTGCTTCTTCTTCTTCTCCTTCTTCTGCTTCTTCTTCCTCTCTCTTCTCTTCTCTTTTGCTTCTTCTTCTTCTTCTTCTTCTTCTTCTTCTTCTCTCCTCCTTCTCTTCTTCCTCCTCCTCCCTCGTGTTAGACAATGGCCAAATCCAACAGAAACTGACCACGCCCACACGTCGCCACTTCCTCGTAGCCACGCCCATTCAGCCATTACTGCAATTACGCCCTCTCTATCTCCCTCTCCATCTTCCTCTACTTCTCTCCCTCTCCTTCGCTCTCCCTCTCTATCTCCTTGCTTCTCTCCCTCTCCCTCTTTCTCTCCTCCTTCCCTCCCTATCCAACTCCCTCTTTCTCTCCCTCTCCATCTCCCTCTTTCTCTCCAATCTCTCTCTCCTCCTTCTCTCCCTATCCAACTTACTTCTTCTCTCCCTTTCCATCTCCTTCTTTCTCTCCCTCTCCATCTCCCTCTTTCTCTCCGTCTCCATCTCCCTCTCTTTCTCCCCTCCTAACTCTCTCACGAATACGCACATTCCATCTACTACTAGTGCCATTCGATACATTGACCAGACACAATAAAAACTTAGAGAGCTTCCATTCCCTGCCGTCGATTTACCCCTCCCTCCCTCCTTCCCTCCCTCCCTCCCTCGCTCCTTCCTCCCTCCCTCCCTCCCACCTTTCTCCCTATCTCTCACCTTCCTCCCTCGATCCCTCTCTCCCTCCCTCCCTCCCACCTTCCTACCTCTCTCCCTCGCTCGCTCCTTCCCTCCCTCCCTCCCTCCCTCTAACACCCAGCCTCCTCCCTCCCTCCAACACCCAGCCTCCCTCCCTCCCTCCAACACCCAGCCTCCTCCGTCCCTCCAACACCCAGCCTCCCTCCCTCCCTCCAACACCCAGCCTCCCTCCCTCCCTCCAACACCCAGCCTCCCTCCCTCCCTCCAACACCCAGCCTCCCTCCCTCCTTACCTCCTGGAGGAGATAGAGAAGGAGTAGGAAAAAAAATGGTAATGAGAGAAAGGGAAAAAAAAAACTAATGACGTACGAAGTAGAAGAGACAGAGATAAAAATAAAGGAGGGGGGGGGGGTAGGGTAAGATAGACATAGGAATAAGATAAATTGAGAAACGAGAGAAAAAAAAACACACACGAAAAAACACATAAAAAAATCTCACACACACAAGAAGACATAAACAAAACAAACCCGATAAACAAACAGACAGACAAAAATGAAAGAAAAAAAAAAATCCACAAACACCGAATAAGGTAGTAATTGAGGAAAAACGAATGATTGGAGAAACGAGGCAGGTCGTGATGATGGATGGGCATATAATAACGATGATAATTGTCAGGGGAATGAGAGGACAAAGAAAAGGGGGGAGAGAGCAGAACAAGGGGAGAATGAGGGAGGAAGAAAAGGCGAGGAGAAAGGGTATAGAGAATGGGAAGAAAGGGATGAAGAGGAGGGGGGAGAGGAAGGGGGAAAAGAGAAGAAAGACGGAGAGAGAGAGAGAGAGAGAGAGGAAGGGGGGCACGAAAGGAAGGAAGGGGAAGGAGAAAGAGGGAGGGACATAAAAACAAAGGAAACAAGAAGAAGGCAAAGAAATACAAGACAACAAAGACTCTCAGAAACAAAACCAACAACAGATAAAACCCCAGAAAAAAAAAGAAATAAAATAAATAAAACAAAAACACACACAAAAAAAAACAAAATCAAACAACAAAGAAAAAAAAAGAAATAAACGATAAGAGCGGGGAAAGAAGGAGGGGGGGAGGAGGGGGGGGGAAGAGAACAGAAAAGGAATACAAAGATTATCTATTAGGCTTAGTTATGCCTCGTTGACCCTGATAATAGATAGTGACAGTCGAGGCTTGTGAGAAGGAGAACCAAAGGGGAGGTTATCTACGGCGTCTCTCCTCTGCTGATTTGCAAGAAAGAAAAGGGAATAAGGGAGGGAGGAAGGAGGGAGGGAGGGAGGGAGGGAGGGGTGGGGAAAGGGAGAGAGGGAGGGAGGGAGGGAGGGAGGGAGAGGGAAGGGAGGGAAGGGAAGGGAGGGAGGGGTGGGGAGGGGGAGGGAGGGAGGTAGGGAGGGGGGAGGGACGGAGGGAGGGAGGGAAGGTGGGAGAGAAAAGGAAAGACGGGAGGAGAGGAAGTGGGGGAGAGAGGAAGAGCAAGTGAGGAAGTAAGAGAAAGGGGAAAAAAAGAAAAGAAAGAAGAGATAAACAAAAGCAGAAGAGAACAGAGAACAGAGAGAGAACAGAGAACAAAGAACAAGAAACAGGGAGCGAAAAGCAGAAGAGACAGAGAAAACACACAGACAGAACCGCCCTTTCGGACACAAACAGCCTTTTAGCCGGAAAGACAACGCGCGGGATACCAACTTTACCTGCTTAAAACAAACAAACAAACAAACAAACAAACAAATAAACAAACAATAATAAAACAAATAAACAAACAATAATAAAACAAATAAACAAACAATAATAAAACAAATAAACAAACAATAATAAAATAAATAAATAAACAATAATAAAACAAACAAATAAATAAAATAAATGAAATAAATAAAACAAATAATATAAATAAGATAAAACAAAACGAATAAACAAACAAACAAAATATAAAAATAAACAAAAAAAATTAAAAACAAAAAAAGCAGGCAAACAAGAGAGAGAGAGGAGAGGGCACAACACCGAGAGCCTCGGGTCAGAAAAGGCGACATTGATCTTCATTAGGCGGCCTGTAATCGCCCCCCAAAAGCTGATTATTCCCCCCGGGGGGTTTCAGAGCCTCGTCGGAAGCCACCTGGATGGGGTTTGGGACGCCGTTTGAAGCCTTGGTTTGGGGAGGGGGAGGGGGGGAGGGGAGATCGTGTCGGTAGGCGTTGGATATCACAGCTATAATAACAGCAGCAATAACAACAATAACAACAACAGTTATAACAACTGCAATAACATCAATAATAACAACAATAACTACTATTATTACTTTTTTCTTGTTTTTCACCATTATCTTCATCGTTATCATTATAATTATCGCCATCAGTATCATCATCATTATCTTTATCATTATCATCATCATCGTCATCATCATCATCTTCCTCCTCCTCATCATCTTCTGACCTGCTCTTTTTCCTTTATCTTTTGTCTTTCTTTTCATCCTCCTCCTCCTTCCCTTTGTTCCTAAATAATCCTTCGTTTTTGCGAGTCTACGAATCGTATCAGAATTTTTTGTGTGTGTTTCTTCATCCTTCAATATTGAAAGGAAATCGTTATCAGACCCGCTTTCAAATGGCGGTGAAAAGGTATGAGATTCTAAGAACTAATATTTATATATAACATATAATATATATATATATATATATATATATATATATATATATATATATATTAATATATATATATATATATATATATATATATATATATAGATGTATGTATATATATACATATTTCTTTTCCTTTCTTGTACTTGTTCTTGTTCTTTTTTATTCTTGTTCTTCTTGTTCATCTTCTTCATCTTCAGCCTTCTTCCACCAGCGTGACATATCAAAATTATGCCTTTATCATCATTACCACCCATCCTTCTCTCCATCCTCTCTTCCCCCTTCGTAACTGAGACTGCAAAACACACCTTCAGAAAATGAGGAAAAGGCAATTCGGATAACTTTAAGGAAACTCGTGTGTCGTTCATTCCCCGAGGCAGCGACCGCAGCTTCCCGTTTCGAAAAAGGGCGTCTCTCTTCCTTTCTCCCTTCTAGAACCTCCCTGGAACCTTTCAGAACCTTTCCAGAACTTTTCAAAACTTTTTCAGAGCTTTCCAGAACTTCCTTGAACTTCCCAAAACCTTTCTGAACCTCTTTGAACTTTCAAAACCAAAACCTTTTGAACCTTTCCTGAACCTTTCCAGAACCTCTGAACTTCCCAAAACATTCCTGAACTACTTTGAACTTTCCAAAACCTTTCTGAACCTCTTTGAACTTTCCAAAACCTTTCCAGAACCTTCCTGAACCTCCCTGAACTTCCCAAAACATTCCTGAACCTCTTTGAACTTTCCGAAACCTCTCTGAATCTCCTAGAACGCTTCCTGAACTTACCAAAACCTTTTCTGAACTTTCCAGAACCACCCAGAACTTTCCAAA
>NC_051386.1:59957400-59964900 GCF_015228065.2 Penaeus monodon | reverse complement strand
TCTGTCTGTCTCTGTCTCTGTCTCTCTCTTTCTTTCTCTCTCTCTCTCTCTTCCATAATTTCTCTTTCTCTTTCCCTCTCACTCCCTTTCTCTTTCTCACTCACTCCCTTTCTCTTTCCCTCCCTCTCCCTCTCTCATTCCCTCTACCTCCTTCCTTCTCTCTCCCTCTCCCTCTTCCTCTCTCTTTCCCTCTTCCTCCTCACCCTTCCTACGTCCACGAAACCTTAGCCTCCCCCCATTCGTGTGTTTTTCTTTGACCTTTTTCATCAATTTCCCTGTTCACTCCCATCTGTCTTCGTCGATATTCTCCTCTGCTGAAGCAAGCCGTCAATTTTGGCGTCTGTCGTGTTCTCTGTTATTTATTCTTTACCCTCCCTCTTTTTCCTATTTATTTTTTATCTCTTCCCCTCTCTTTCCTATCTATTTTTCTCTTTTCCCCTCTTTTTCTGGCTTTAAACGCACACACGCAAATGCACATGTACATGCACATGCACGAACGCACGCACACACACACGAGAGAGAGAGAGAGAGAGAGAGAGAGAGAGAGAGAGAGAGAGAGAGAGAGAGAGAGAGAGAGAGAGAGAGAGAGAGAGAGAGAGAGCGAGAGAGAGCGAGAGAGAGCGGAGAGAGAGAGAGAGAGAGGAGAGAGAGAGAGAGAGAGAGAGAGAGAGAGAGAGAGAGAGAGAGGGAAATTCGATGAACCTCATCTCACACTCCAAACTCCTTCCTGGTCACGTGACTCCATCACCTTCATCTCCATGGCTCGCCGTTTTTCTGAACTTTTTTTTCTCTATCTCTTCCTTCTCTTCACTCGCTCGACTCCCACTTTTTTCCATATCCTCTTCTCTCTCTCTCTCTCTCTCTCTCTCTCTCCCCCTCTCTCTCTCTCTCTCTCTCTCTCTCTCTCTCTCTCTCTCTCTTTTTACATCTGCCCTCTTCCGTCTTTTTAACGAGCTTTTTTCTTCTCTTTATTGCCCCTTTCCTCATCTCTCCTCCTAACGACTCGTTCCATCCCCTCGTGTATCACGAGCGTCGTCTTGTCCTTGTTTTTATCTTTTCCTGTTTCCTTTGCGCTTTTCTTTCCCTTTTTTTAAGCCCTTGCTACTGTTACTACAACTCTTTTTTTTCTTCATATTTTTCCTTCTCCCATTTTCGTTCTCTTTTCCTCTTTTCTCCGCTCATGCTCTCTCGTTCCTCTTTTCATTCTGTGTTTGTGTTACTTTTGCTTACTTCTCTCTGTTTCTGTCCCTGTCTGTCTGTCTGTCTGTCTGTCTGTCTGTCTGTCTGTCTGTCTGTCTCTGTCTCTGTCTCTGTCTCTGTCTCTCTCTCTCTCTCTCTCTCCCTCTCTCTCTCTCTCCCTCTCTCTCTCTCTCCCTCTCTCTTTCGTTTTCTCTCTCCCTCTCTCCCTTTCTCATTCTCTCTCTCCCTTTCTCTTTTCCTCTCACTCCCTTTCTCCTTCCCTCTACCTCCCTCCTTCCTTCTCTCTCCCTCTCCCTCTCTCTTTCCCTCATCCTCCTCTCCCCACTTCTCTTTCATCTTCTTCCGTCCCCCTTTCCTCTTCTCCCTCTTCCCCACCTCTTGTCATATATCCTCCTCCCCTCTCTCTCCTCCCTCCTCCATTCTTCTCTCCCTCACTCTTCCTACATTCTTCCTCCCTCCCTATCCCGCATTCCCCCTCCTTCCCTCCTCCCTCCCTCCTCCCTCTCTCCTCCCCCCTCCTTCCTCCCTTCCTCCCTTTCTCCTCCCCCCTCCCTCCCTCTCTCTCCCCCCTCCCTCCCTCTATCTCCCCCCTCCCTCCCCCTCTCTCCCTCCCTCCCTCCCTCCTCCCTCGCCTTGTGCCTTGCGACGCAGAGCCTTCTCGGCGTCGCAGGAAACTTATCTCGTCAGCCATTCCATCTTATTTCTTGTTCTCTTTATTTCTCTTTCCTTTGCCTTCCTCGCTTCTTTTCTGCTTCTTCTTCTTCTATACATATATATATATTTTATATATATATATATATATATATATATATATATATATATATATATTATATATATATATATATGTATGTGTGTGTGTGTGTGTTTTGTGTATCTATACATATATATATATATATATATATATATATATATATATATATATATATATAATATATATATATATATATATATATATATATATATATATATATATATATTTTATATATATATATTGAAGGGGCCGCGGTGGCCGAATGGTTAGAGCGTCGGACTCAACAATGTCACGACGGCAATCTGAGTTCGAGGGTTCGAGTCACCGGCCGGCGCGTTGTTCCCTTGGGCAAGGAACTTCACCTCGATTGCCTACCTAGCCACTGGGTTTGGCCAAGCCAGCCCAAGTCAAGTGCTGGTCCCAAGCCCGGAAAAAATAGAGAGAATGATTACCTGAAAAAGGTAACACCGGCACTCTCCGTGGAAAGGAACTGGGGACCCTACCACGTACTCACTCCAAGAGCATCACAACATGAAAACTACAATTAAGTATCATGCTGTGACCACCCGGCGGCTCAGACATGAACCTACCGTTAAAAGTATATATATATATATATATATATATATATATATATATATATATATATATATATATATATATATCGTTATGGATATTAGGTTCATTATTTAGATATATTTTCATTGTTATCATTATTATTGGTATTAGTATTAGTATCAGTATCATCATCGTAATTATCCTTATTACCATAACTTGTATTTTCGTTATCATTGTCACCACTACTATTTTATTATCTTTATTAGTATTTTCCCCTTTTCATAATTTCTGATAGGATTATCATTACGAACGAAAAAAAATCTTACCATTAACAAATGAATAAATAAATAGAGAGATAAACCGATAAAAAGATAGATATAATAAATATAATAATGATAATTGGAGTTATTGAACTTTGTAAAAAAAAATCCTTCTCAGTTTTATTCACATTTTAAAAAAATACATTCGATTATCACTTCTTACTACATTTCCATTTCTTTCTCTCTCTATGTCTCTTCCTCTCTATTTTTTCTGCCTCCCTTCCTCCCTTCCTAACTCCCCTCCAATTCGCGATCTTTTTCCATTTCTCTCCTTTTTTCCTTCCTTCCCTCCTTCCTTCCTTCCTTCCATCCTTCCTCCCTCCTTCCCTTCCTCACTCCTTCCATTCTTTCCTTCCTCCTTCTGCCACTTCCTCTCCCTTTTTCTCGTCACTTCTCACTCTCTCCCTGCTTCCCCCTCCCCCCTTTCCCTTTGCCCTGCCTCTCACCCTCTCACTCTCTCTCGTCCTCTCTCCCTCTCTCCCCCTTCCTCCGCTTTCCTCCTTTCTTTCCCTTTCTCTTCCTACCTCCTCCTCCTCCCTTCCCTCTCCCTCTTCCTACCTCCCCACATCCCTCCCTCTTCCTACACCCCCCCCTCTCACCCTTTCCCCTCCCTCCCTCTTCCTACATTCCTCCCTCTCACCCTATCTCTCTCTCACTCCCTCTTCCTACCTCCCCCTCTCCCCACCTACCTGCCTCTTCCTACTTTCTCTTCTCTCACCCTTTCTCTTCCTACCTCCCCCTACCCCCACCTCCCCCCCCTCTTCCTACTTCTCCCCCTCTCTCCCCTTCCCCTCTCACCCCTTTCCCTCTCTCTCCCCACCTCCCTCCCTCTTCCTAGTTCCCCCTCTCTCACCCTTTTCCCTCTCTCTCCCCTCTGCACCTTCACTCTTCAAACGGATTAGAGATGTATCAATCATTTCGAGTGGCTGGGCTAATGTCCCTTCCTCCCAGACCGTCTATTCTCTATTTGTTCGTTCGTCCATTCGTCTACTTGTTTACTTGTTTGCATTTTGTTTGTTTCGTTTGTTTTGTTTTAATGCGTTTTGTGTGTGTTTGTTTGTTGTGTGTTTGTTTCTCTGTTTATTTGTATTGTTTTTTGTTTTTTTTAATAGTTTTCAAATAGTGTGTTTGTTTACGTCTGATTAGCTATTTTTTATAAGTGTGTTTGTGATTTAACTGTATGTTGCTGTGTCTATTTTCTTCTTCTATTTCACTTTATCGTGATCCTCCATCTCCTATTTTTTATTGTAATTTTCTTTCGCTCTTCGTATCTGCGTTTTCTCCTCTGCCTCTCTCGCTCCCTCTCTCCTGCCCTTCCTTCCTATCTCACGCTCTCCCTCTCCCCCCCCCCTCCTTCCCTCCAATCTTCATATCTTACCCTCTTCCTCCCTCCTTCCAACCCTTCCTCCCTCCTCCTTATCTTAACCTCTCCCTCTCCTCTCCCCCTCTCTCTTTTATTTTCTCTCTCCTCTCTCTCTCCCCTCTCCCGATCTTTAATTCTCTCTCCACCATCTCCCTCTTTTTTCCCTTCTCCCTCTTCTCTTACTCTCTCTCTCTCTTTTTTTCCTCTCTCTCTCTCTCTTTTATCTTCTCTCCCCTTCTCTCCCATCTCCCTCTTTCTCCTTCTCTCTCTCTCTTTTATTCTCTCTCTCCCTTCCTCCATAGGCTTACGTATAATAAACACGTATCTTGGTCCTAAAAATTACTCACCGATGCTGCTTTGTTTTTCTTCCTCGGAAACACAACACGAGGAAAAGACTAATTTGACTGCGTGTGTGTGTGTGGGGGGGGGGGGGTGGTGTGGTGTGTGTGTGGTGTGTGTGTGTGTTGTGTGTGTGTGTGTGTTGTGTGTGTGTGTGTGTGTGTGTGTGTGTGTGTGTGTGTGTGCTGTGTGTGTTGTGCGTGTGCGTGTGCGTGTGCGTGTGCGTGTGCGTGTGCGTGTGTGTGTGTGTGCGTGTGTGTTTGTGTGCGCGCGCGTGTACCAGGGAACAAGGGAACTAATTACGGAGGCGAAAGCAGTGATGGGTTGAGTGGGTGAGGGGGGGTGAGGGGGGTGAGGTGGGAAGGAGGGAGGGAGGGAGGGAGGGAGGGAGGGAGGGAGGGAGGGAGGGGGGAGGGAAAGATGGAAGGATGGGAGGGAAAGAGGGATGGGAGGAAAGGAGGGGAGGGAGGGGGAGGGAGGGAGGGTGTGAGGGAAAGGAGGTACAGAGATTGGAGAGAGAGAAGAGAAGGGAGGAAAGGAGAGGAAGAGGAAGAAGGGTGGATTTAGCGAGAACGAATAAGGAAGGAAAGCGGAGGCCGAGGAAGAAGAAGGGAGAGAGGCAGAGGAAGAAGAAGAAAGGAAGGCAGAGGAGAATTAATAAAGGGAAGGAGACAGAGAAGGGAGAAGAACAGGAGACAAAGAACGGAGAAGAAAGGATGGAGGCAGAGGAAGGAAAAGAAAAAAAAGGGAAGGGAGACAAAAAACGAGAAAAAAAGGGAAAAAGAAATAAAAAGGCAGAAAAAAGAAAAAAAAGAAAAACGCAGAAGGGAAAAAAAAAAGGGGCAGAGAACGGAGAATAGAAGGAAGGAGGCAAAGAAGAGATAAATAAAGGGGAAGGGAGAACGCGACGCTTAATCTCTATATATGTGCCTCGTCATCAAGTATTTCCGGTTCACATTCGAGAGAAACCGCGACTTAGACAACGTGGGAGAAAAAAAAAAAACGTGCTGAATATCTTTTATCTTCCATTAATATCTCTCTCTCACACGGAAACAGATTTATACACATGTACATAAATGCAAGAAACGCATAAGCGTTATCAATACTTACAGTGTGCAGAGTAAAATAAAACATCCCAAATAAAAAAAATTAAACAAAAACAGGGAGAGAGAGAGAGAGAGAGAGAGAGAGAAAAAGAGAGGGGAAGAGAGAGAAGAGGAGAGAGAGAAGAAGAGAGAGAGAAAGAAGGAGGAGAGAGAGAGAAAAGGAGACCGAGAAGAGAAAAAGGGGAGAGAAAAAGGAGGAGAGAGAAGAAGGGGAGAGAGAGAGAGGAGGGGAAGGGAACACCCCCGATGTCAACAGGCAAAAGCAATAAGTCATATTCCCTTTGCGAGCGTTAATCCCGGAAAGGAAAAAAGGGTTTTAATAAAGGGGATAATGCCCCTGCCCCTCCCCCTCCCCCTCCTGCCCCCCTAACCCTTTAAAATCTCCCCTATATTTCACCCTTTCATTCACAACCTCCTCTTTTTCATATTTCAAACTCCCCCGTCGAATATCGTATCACATCACCGCTATGTTGCAATTTGTTATATCTATTCACTCGTCATACTAAAACTTTTTTTCATTTTCCAAACGCCCGCTAGTACCTGTTATATAAAACCCTGTGTTTTACTCAAACCCACAATATTTTTACCCCCCTCCTCTTCCCTTCTCTCACCCTCTATCATATCCCAACCCTCGTGATATTCCTACTCTCATCATAATCTCACCCCCTCCCCCTTTTGTTTTGAGTTTTTTTACCGCCGTCTTCTCCATTCTTGTGAATTCTTCTACTCCCTTCCTTCCTCCCCCATCCCTCCCTCCATTCTTCCTTCCTCCCTTCCTCTCCCCCCTTCCCCTCCCTCCCTCCTCCCTTCCGTTTTTCTCTCTCTCTCCCCCTCTTTTCTCCCTTTCTCCTTCTCTCTCTCTCTCTCTCTCTCTCTCTCTCTCTCTCTCTCTCTCTCTCTCTCTCTCTCTCTCATCCCCCCTCATTCTCGTCAATCCTTCATCTCCTCATCTCCCCTCACTTTCCCTCCCTCCCCCCCCTATCCCCTCTTGTCCGGCTTTAAAGAGTTTTCATTTTTTTTTTTATTTTTTTTTTACGTACGGTTCAACCCCATTCTCTCTTTGTTTGTTTCCTTCGCTTGTTTTCGATGATGTTCGAGCGAGAGCGTCGTTAAGAGCGAGGACGGCGTGGGTGAGGAGTGTGTGTGAGGGGAGGGGGGGAGGGTAGGGAGACGAGTGAGGGGTGGGGGTGAGGAGTGTGTGTGGGGGGAGGGGGGGAAGGGGTTAAGGGGGTTAAGGGGGTAGGGAGACGAGTGAGGGGTGGGGGTGAGGGGAGGAGGGTTAAGGGGGGTTAGCGAGATGCAGGAAGTGGGGAGGGGGGGTGAGGGGAAGGAGAGAGGAGTGTTGGGGAAGAGGGATCCTTGGAAGATACGGGCGAGGGGGGGGTGTAGAGGGGATAGAGAAGGGGTAGATAAAAGGGGGGAGGAGAAGGGAGAGACGGGTGGGGGGGAAGTGAGAGAGGAGAGGGGAGGGGAGGGGGAGGGGGGGACCCAACGTCGATAGAGATGGACTTTAAATTTCCGAATAAAAATACACGGGGAGACAAAAAAAAAAAAAAAAATGAAAATAAAAATAGATAAAAGAAAGAAAGGAAGAAGAAGAAGAAGAAGAAGAAGAAGAAGAAGAAAGAAAATAGAAGAAAAAGAAGAAGAAAAAGAAGAAAGAAAAAAGAAGAAAGAAAAAAGAAGAAGAAGAAGAAAGGAGAAAGAGAAAAAGAAGAAGAAGAAGAAGAAGAAGATGATGAAGAATAAAAAGAAGAAAGAAAAGAAGAAGAAGGAGAAGAAAGAAAAGAAGAAGAAGAAGAAGAAGAAGAAACAAGAACTAGAAGGCACCGCGTCCACCCCAGGTTCCGCTTTAGAGTCTACGCC
>NC_051386.1:59949900-59952400 GCF_015228065.2 Penaeus monodon | reverse complement strand
TATTACTACTACTACTACAACAACTACTACTATTACTACTACTACAACTACTGCTATTACTATTACTACTACTAATTCTACTACTACTACAACTACTACTGCTGCTACAACAACAACTACTACTACTACCACTAGTAGAAGTAGAAACAGTAATGATAGTAGTAGTAGTAACAGCAGTAGTAACATTATCAAGCATTATCCGTCCACGAAATACATTATGCATTACCAACACGAACTCTAGCACAGGAATCCCTCCGTCGCCACTCGCATCCCCGTCTCAGCCTAAACGCGAGAGGGTGGCGTAAGCAAGGCTATGAAGAGGGAGATTTGAAAGGGCATAAAAACACAAGAAGCAGAAGCAAATAGTTCCAGCAGCGGTCGGCGCCATCTCGGAGCTGCCGTGAGCCTCCCAGACAGAAATTGAATGAGGACGTTACGCATAAAATTGGCGACTGAGTAAAAAGGAGTTAAAAACCCTGTTGGACTTTGCGATGGTAAGAAACGGTGATCCGAGCCATTTTTTTTCAAAAGCAATAGTAGAAGTAGTAGTAGTAGTAGTAGTGGTAGAAGTAGCAGTAATTGTATTTGTATTTGTAGTTGTAGTTGTAGTAGCAGTAGTAGTAACTGTAGTTTTAGTAGTAGTAGCAGTAGTATAAGTAGTAGTAGCAATGAAAGTATTATTATTATTATTATTATTATTATTATTAGTAGTAGTAGTAGTAGTAGTAGTAGTAGTAGCAACAGCAGCAGCAGCAGCAGCAGCAGTTGTTGTTGTTGTAGCAGTAGTAGAAGTAGTAATCGCAATAACATTAATAGTGTTGGTGGTGTCAGTAGATGTAGAAGCAAAATAGTAGTAGTAGTAGTAGTAGTAGTAGTAGTAGTAGTAGTAGTAGTAGTAGTAGTAGTAGTAGTAGTAGTAGTAGTAGTAGTAGTAACAAGTACAGTAGTAGTTACCACTGCAATAAAATAGATTGCAGCAACAGCACAAACCATAATAACACAAGCACTAAGATCAACCGTTATGTAGTGGAAAAAAAACATCACTTGTAGCTGAGTAAGCGACATCGCATGTAATATAAAACATTTACCAACAAATGCTACAGTCATGACCATAAGGGGAGGATTGAGAGCCATAAAAAGGACTGCGGTCTGGTGCTTCGCTAAAGAGAGGAGCTTAGATGGACCGTGAATACATTCCGAATTATGGGAGGTAGAGAGAAAGGGAGGGAGGGAGGGAATAAGGGAGGGAGGGAGGGGAATTAGGGAGGGAGATTAAGAGAAAAGGAGAGGGAAAGAGAGGAAGGGAGGGAGGGAGAAAGAGGTGGAGACTGGTAGGGAGGGAGGGAGGGAGGGAGGGAGGGAGGGAGGGAGGGAGGGAGGGAGGGAGGGAGGGAGGGAGGGAGGGAGGAAGAGAAAGAAAGAGAGAGGTGGAGAAACGTGAGAGAGAGGAGAGGGAGAGGGAAATAGAAATAAAGATGGGAAATAAAGATAGAGAGAGGAAGAAAAAGAAAAAAAGAGAGAACTGGGTTAAAAATATCTGATTCCGACGTTAAGAGACAGAAAGAAAATAGAATTCAAGTGTTGGTCTCACTGCTCTCGACATTCCTATCCGAGTCTCCTTGGTCAGCAGAGAGACGCCTCCTGCTGAATCTTGGTCCATCTTGAGGGACTTGCTGGATTAAGCAAGTACTTGCAGAGGAGATGCCGTTTCAATTAATTTGCATCCTGGAGAATTAGTAGACATGAACGCGGTTAACGAACGTGTGTATATACAGGGCTCACGCACATACGAGAACACATATATACGAGAGCAAGCGCGCACGCACGAACGCACGCACACAGACACACACACACACGCACGCAAGCACACACACACACACACACACACACACACACACACACACACACACACACACACACACACACACACAATCAGGTTGTAAACAGGCTTCGGAAAATGTCCCTCTCCCCGAGATAATAACTCCGCCCGCCCCTCGCAAAGTGGTTTAGGCCATCCTTTTATGAGTGCATATCGGTGACCCTCGCGCTACGAACCCCCTCCCCGCCCTCCCTCCTTGTCCCCCACCCTCCCCTCTCGGCTTTTACTTTAATTTCCTCTCTTTCCCTCTTTCTCTCTTCTCTCTTCCTCCTCCTCCTCCTCCATCTTCGGTCTGTCTTTCCTCCTCCTCCTCCCTCCTCTTCTTCCTCTTCCTCTTCCTCCTTCTCTTCTTCCTCTTCCTCCTTCTCTTCTTCCTCTTCCTCCTTCTCTACTTCCTTTCCTCTTCCTCCTCCTCTTCTTCCTATTCCTCCTCCTCCTCCTTTCCTCTTTAATTTTGCTCTCTTCTGCTTCTATTTCCTCCTTTTCGGTTTATTCCTCTCAATTTTCTTCCCCTTTTAATCTTCGTCTCTCTCTCTCTCCCTCTCTGTCTTATCCTCCTCGTTTCTCTCTGCTTCCTCCTTCCCTCTCCCTCGCCCTCTCCTTTCTCTCTCTCCCTCTCCT
>NC_051386.1:59922400-59929900 GCF_015228065.2 Penaeus monodon | reverse complement strand
CTCTCTCTCTCTCTCTCTCTCTCTCTCTCTCTCTCCAACTCTCTACTCTCCCCTCTCCTCCTCGTCTCTCCTCTCGTCTCATCTCTCTCTCTCGTCTCTCTCTCTCTCTCTCTCCTCACCCATCATCCCTCTCCCTCACCACGCCCTCACCCTCCTCCCTCATTTTCACCCTCTCCCCTCCCCTTGCCGTCCTGTCTGTCCCACCTGTCTGCTTACCGTTCTATAATTCAATTACATAAACAAAAACACAGGTATATACGTAAAACAACAGACAAACAGATAAGACATACACTCGGGATAGAGCATGGACAGACAGACAGAGACAGACATATGGAGCGATAGATAAATACGCTTGAAGAACAGATAGATCTAACACTCTCTCCGACCGCCCTCTTCTCACTTAGCAAAATAATGTGGGATAAATTAGTCGAAATTTGGCAACCGTTGCTATTATTCCCGAAATGCTTTCAGCCAAATTAAGAAATGGGGGCGGGCTCCGTCTCCTCTTTTTTGTGGGGGATACGAACGTAGTAAAAAAAAAAAAAAAAAAAATATATATATATATATGTATATATATATAATATATATATATAATAATATATATATATATATATATATATATATATATATTTGTGTGTGTGTGTGTGTGTGTGTGTGTGTATAAAGAATGGAGATATAATGAATAAAGGAACTGAAGCGAGAGATTACAAAACGAGGAGGAACGGGTATAACATAAAAAAAAAACTTCTATTCGGAATGGTGAACACACCAACTATGAAAGAGAAAGTCGAAGACCTGATCTACCACTCATATCTCAAAATAAAAAAAATAAAAAAAATAAAAGAACTTATATGCGAGAAATAAAAAACAACAGCAATTATGTAAAATGCAAAAGGAGATACAGATATCGACGGATAATTCATATATGCATCATAAGTGAATAATGCATCATAAGCTGAAAAGAAGATTTAGAAAATAATGCAGATCTTTTAAACAGATAAAGAAAGAATTAGGAACTATAAACATGGAAAAAGCGGATAAAATAACTAATAATAATATTAATAATAAAATAATAATGATAATAAATATAATGATAATATAATAATATAATAATATAATATAAGTAATGATAAACTAATAATAATAATAATAATAATAATAATAATAGCAACAACTACAAAAACAACAACAACAACAACAATAATAATAATATTAATAATAATGATAACAATAATAATAATATTGAAATAATAATAACAAAAACAAAACAACAACAATAATAATAATGATGAAATTTATAATAACCATGATAATAAGACGTAAGAGAAAACCCCTAGAAAGAATGATAAAACAGGAAATAAAAAGTAAAAAAAGAAATGAAAAAGGAAAAAAGAAAAAAAAAAGTGAAAAGCAGAAAAACAAACAAACAGCAAGAAAGGGGAAGAAGGAAGGAAGGAAGGAAGTGCCAGAACGAAGAAATTACGTAATGGAATCCTTAAGAAAACAGATAAAAAAGAAATAATAAAATAAAAGAATTAATGAAATAAAATAAAATAATAAAGAAAAGTAAAATAAATAAATAAATAAGAGAATTAAAAAAAAGAAGACTCTTAAAGGGGAAACGAACTTAAAATAAATAAATAAAAAATAAAGGAATTAGAAAAACACGGACTTAAAATATATATAAAAAAAGACTTAGATGGTGAATGGGGGAGGGAAATACGAACTTTAAAAAAAAATAAATCAAATAAAAAAACAAAAGACCTCTCAAAGGACGGGGGGGGGAGGGCGGGTTCGAACTTTTAAAAAATAATCATAATTAAAAAAAAAATCTTAAAAGGGGGGAGGGGTACGAACTTAATATATATATATATATATATATATATATATATATATATTCTCTAATATAATAGGATATAAATAAAAAAAAAAAAAACATATTCTTAAAGAAAGGAACGAACCAACTCGCGCTTTAAAAAGAACACGAAGAACAGCGAGAGTCTTGAAATTTAAGGGAAAGCGAAAACAATAAATTTTGCCCCGTAGAGGGGCTTCCCCTCCCCGGGGTATGAGGCGGGGGTTTTATGAGGCGACGGGTAGAGGCGTTCGGGAAGCAAAAACCCTCTCTCTTTCTCTTTCCCTTCTTCTTTCTCTTCTCTTCCTCCCCCTTCTCCCCCTCTCTCCTCTCTCTCCTTCTTCTTTTCTTTTTCTCTCTCTCCCCTCTCCCTTCTCCCCTTCTCTCTTCTCCTCTCTTTCTCTCTCTCTCTCTCCCCTTCTCTCTCTCTCTTCTCTCTCCTTCTCTCTCTTCTCTCTTTTCTCTCCTTCTCTCTCTCTCTCTCTCTCTCTCTCTCTCTCTTTCCCCTCTCTTTCTCCTCTCTCTCTTTTCTCTCTCTCTTTCTCTTCACTCACTCACCATCACCACCACACTCACTCACCACTCACTCACTCATCATCCCATTTTCACTCACTCACTCACTCACTCTCACTTCACTAAATCACACTCACTCATCACTCTCATCACTCACTACTCACTTCATCACTACCATCACATTTAAATCACTCACTCACTTTCACTCACTCACTAACTCACTCACTCACTAACTCACTCAACTCACTTAAACACCACTACTCATCACTCAATACTAAACTCACTCACCACTCACTCTCACCTACGCACTTATCCGGACTTTGCAGCAAGAACCTCAATACATACGAACACATACTCAAGGAACTAGAGAGAGAGAGAGAGATGGAGAGAGAGAGAGAGAGAGATAGGAGAGATGAGAGAGGAGAGAGAGGAGAGAGAGATAGAGAGAGAAGAGAGAGAGGAGAGGAGAGAGAGAGAGAGAAGAGAGAGAGGAGAGAGAAAAAGGAGGAAAAGAGAAGAGAGAGAAAGAGAGAGGAGGGGAAAGGGGAGAGAGAGAGAGAGGGGAAAAGAGAGAAGGAGAGATGAGAGAGGGGGAGAGTGAGAGAGAGAGAGAGGATGAGAGAGAGAGAGAGGGGAGGAGAGAAGGAGAGAGAGATGAGAGAGAGAGAGAGAGAGAGAGAGAGAGAGAGAAGGAGGGAGAGAAAGAGAAAGAGGGGGAAGAAAGAGAAAGGGAAAAAGAGAAAGAGAAAGAGAAAAAAGCAATAAGACAAAGAGCAAGAGAAAGAGAAAGAAGAAAGAGAAAAAAACTACTAAGAGAAAGGGAGAGAGAAAAAAAATAAGAGAAAAAGAAAGAGAAAGGCAGACAGACACACAGAGAGACACGCGCACACACACACACACACACACACACACACACACACACACACACACACACACACACACACACACACACACACACACACACACACACGCACGCACACAAACACGCACAAGTCCAGAACTTAATTAAATTTACCTCCTTTGCTTCCTTTAGCGCACAATTCCGTTCAACAGCCGAGTCGGGCGCGAACATCAACGGCACAATTGCGGCGCAGCTATTTCCAAAAAAAAAAAAAAAAAATACTTTCGTTGTTCATTTCACATTTGCTGTTTTAACTCATGCTAATCGGACACGCACTTGGGCACACTTGCAGACACACGTACGCACGTAGGCACACACATACATAAGCACGAGCATGCTGACACGCACACGAACACACGCGTACTGTGTAAATGGATAAGTGGATAGATATACAATACGTACATACATACATACATACATACATACATACATACATACATACACATACATACATACACACACACACACACACACACACATATATACATATATACATACATTATACATATACATATATACTCACTCCTCATCTCCTCCTCATCTCCTCCCCTCCTTCCCCTCTCTCTCCTCCCTCTCTCCTCTCTCTCATTCTCTCGTCTCTCTCTCCTCTCTCACAGGCAACCACACCACACACACACACACGCACACGCGCCACTGTGGGTAAACGAAGGTGGTGGGTAATCACAAAATAAATGTTAAATAACATTTCCTGATTTTTTAACCCCTTTTTGCTGTGAAATGTTATACCATTCCGCAAAATTCAGTGCAAAGAGGCATTGATAAATGATCGTCTCTTCTATCTATCCCTTCCTTCCTTCTGTTCTTCCTTTTGATCTTCTCTTTCTGTCGTTTCCCTCTTTCTTCTCTTCACTTCTCTCTTCTCATCTTCTTCTTCTTCCTCTTTCTCTCTTCTTCCTCTCCTCCATCTTTCTCTTCTTTCACTTCAGATTCCTACTTATTGCCTCACGTTCTATCCTCCCCAAATCTCTCTCTTTCTCTCTCTTTCGCTCTCTTCTCTCTCTTTTCCTCCTTATTCTTTTCTCCTTCTGTATACACTGCATATTTTCCCTCTCCCTCCATTTTCTTTCCTCTTACCACCCCTCCTCTCTCTCCCACTCCCCTCCTCTCCTTCCTTCCCATTCTCCCATTCGCTATCACCTCCTTTCTCCCCTCCCTCCTCGTTCACCCCTTTCCTATCCCTCTCCCCCCTCCCCCCCATCCTTAAACATTTCCCTTATTCACCCCTCCCCCTCCCTTCCCCCTCCCCTTCCCCTCCCTCTCACCCCCTTTCCCCTCCTCCACCACCCCTATCTCCTCCCTCCCTGTTCCTCTCCCCCCTCTTCCACCTTATCTCCCTCACCCGCATCTTCTCTCTTTCTTCCCCCCTTCCCTCCCCCCTCCCCCTCCCTCCCCTCCTCTCCTCCCATTCCTCCTCCCCTCCCCCCTCATACCCCTCCTTCTCCCTTCCGTCAACCCCATCCTCCACCCCCACGCCCTTCCCCTTCCTCTCATCCCCTCCCCTTCTCCCCCCATCCCTCACTCCTCCCCCTCCCCCATCCCTAACCTCTTCCACCTCCCCCCCCTCTTCCCCCCATCCCTCCCTCCCCCTTCCCCCTCCCGTCCCCCCATCCTTCCCTCCTCCTCCCCCCCCCCCCGGCGTCCTGGCAGAGGCGCGAGTCTGGACAAAATCCAAATGAAGAATTCCCCCCCCTCCCCCCCCTTACATCCGGGTCATAAAACAGGACGAGGCTTCCATTCTTCCGGCGATGAAAGCCGGGGCGATGGAACGGCGATAAGATAAGATGAATAACGGAGGGGAATAAGGAGAACGAGAGGGAGAGAGAGGATGAGAGAGGAAGAGAGAGAGAGAGAGGGAGGGAGAGGGATAGGGAGGGAGAGGGAGGGAGGGAGGGAGAGGGAGGGAGGAGGGGAGGGAGGGAGGGAGGGAGGGAGGGAGGGAGCGAGGGAGGGAGAGAGAGAGAGAGAAAGAGAGGGAGAGATACAGAGACAGACAAACATAGATAAAGACAGAAACAGAGGCAGAGGTGAAGACACACACTTTCTCGTTCTCGCTCTGTCTCTCTCTCTCTAAATAAATAAACAAATCAGTTTATCTATCTATCTACCCACCCATTATCTATCTATCTACCTGTCAGTCAACCCTTATCCATAAACATAATCTCAATAATCCTCCTAAACCTAATTCCTACACGAAAATCAAATCCAACCCCTCCCCCCCCAAAAAAAAAAAAAAAAAAAAAATCTATCTCTTTTAATAACCTTTTCATCCCCATTACACCCATTATTTTCCTTAACTAACCCATTCTCTTTTCATTTCCGATTACATTCATTCACTCATTCATTTCACGTTATTGTTCCAACCAGCACAGCGCCTCTCCCTCCCTCCCTCCCTCGCTCCTTCCCTCCCTCCCTCCCTCCCTCCCTCCCTCCACCTCCCCCCTCCCTCCCTCCCGACCACCCCCGCACATAAAAAAAGAGAGAAAAATAAAGAAAGACAAAATATAAACAATTAAATAAATAAATAAATAAATAAATAAATAAATACTGAGTCAATATTCGCTTGGCAGAATACACGGGTCATTCAAATACACGATAGTGTGTCTCTTTAATGACCGAATTACACGGGTGGATTAGTAATGGGCGGAGGGGGGGGCGTGTGTGTGTGTGTGTGTGTGTGTGTGTGTGTGTGTGTGTGTGTGTGTGTGTGTGTGTGTGTGTGTGTGTTTGTATTTGTGTGCGTGCGTGTGGGAGGGAGGGAGGGAGGGAGGGAGGGAGGGAGGGAGGGAGGGAGGGAGGGAGGGAGGGAGGGAGGGAGGGAGGGAGGGAGGGAGGGAGGGAGGGAAGGAGGGAGGGAGGAAGGGTGGGGGAGGAAGAACAACAGTAATAGTAATAGCAATAGTAGAAGCTGTCGTAGTAGATGTAGAAATAATTCAAATTCAAGTAGAATTATAAGCAGCAGGCGCAGCAGTAGTAGTAAAAGCAAAAGCAATAGTAATAGTAGTAGTAGTAGTAATAGTAGTAAAGCTGTAATTGCAGTATTAGTTCTAATTGTAGTAGTAGTAATAATAATAATAGTAGTAGTAGTAGTAGTAGTAGTAGTAGTAGTAGTAGTAGTAATAGTAGTAGTAGTAGTAATAATAGTAGTAGTAGTAGTAGTAGTAATAGTAGTAGTAGTAGAGTAGCAGTAGTAGTAGTAGTAGTAGTAGTAGTAGTAGTAGTAGTAGTAGTAGTAGGAGCAAGAGTAGCAATATCGTATGCACTGTTGAAACAGTAGTATTACCAAAAACAAAAACAAAACAAAAAGTTCAAAGTTTAAAAGACAAACCAATAAAAAAAAATCCATCAAGAGAATCACACAAGCCGAAGACTGCCAAAGGCGCCACGCGACAGACACGCCGACAGACAGAAAGACATCGGGCTGACATCGAACCGCGTGAGATGCGGGCGGGCGGGCGGCGGAATGGGCGTGAATGACAAATTGTATTAGGAATCGGGAGCGAGAGATGCGGAGGCTGGGGAGGAGAGGGGGGGAGGAGAGGGGGGAGAGGAGAGGGAGAGAGGAGAGGAGAAAAGAGGAGAGGGAGAGGAGAGGAGAGGAAAGAGAGAGGAGAAAAGAGGAGAGGGGGAGGAGAAAAGAGATAGAGGAGAAGGGAGGAGAAGGATTAGATGGTGCGAGACATCTTCCATAGCGAGTGAAGGTGAGGCTGAAGATGATGATGAAAGTGATGTTAGAGGTTATAACGAAAGTGATGATGAAAGTAATGTGAAGGTTATAATGAAAGCGATGCTGGTAATGATGCTGAAAGCGATTCTATAGGCGACACTGAAAACTAATACTGAATGTTACGCAGTAAGTGGCGTTTCGTGATGCTGAAAATGATACCAAAAAGTGACACTTGACACACGCACGTGACACGAGATCAACGCGAAGAGCGACACACCAAACGGTTTATGCAAACGATCTGTCCTTTCGTCTTTGACGCGATGCAAAGGCGGTATTCTTTATCTCGTGATAAAAAGTCTGCCAAAAGAAATACGAAAATACGAAAAATGTTACGTACAAAAACTGCCTTTGCTCCGAAATACGAAACATCTTTGTTGATTTTCATTTCGTGGGAGGCGCTGGAGGCCCATTATGGCTGAGAGTAACAGGTCGTGTCAGAGTATATCACACTTCCTTATTATCATTATAATTTATTATTATCATTAT
>NC_051386.1:59910980-59915980 GCF_015228065.2 Penaeus monodon | reverse complement strand
ACAATACAGTCAAGAGTGAAGACTTTTCCACACCTTCGTTTGCAATCATGCATGCAAAATCTCATCTCATGGTTTCCCAGTTCATGAATAACTTCAAAATATCATGAATTCTTAATACTTTTTTTTCTAACAACATTGATGATCTTAGATCACGTGATATATTACACGTAAGTGGTATACTATCAGTCTATATATATATATATATATATATATATATATATATATATATATATATATATATATATATGTATATGGTATGAAAAGCTGCGTTGACTAAATTAATTAATTAATTAATAGTAATAATAATCATCATCACAATGATGATGGTAATGGTGATAATGGTGGTGGTGGTGGTGATGGTGGTGGTGGTGGTGATGGTGATGACGACGATGATGACGATGATGACGATGATTATGATGATGACCATGATGACAATCACGATGATGATGATGACGATGATGACAATGACGATGATGATGATGACGATGATGACAATGACGATGATGAGGATGATGATGATGATGACGATGACGATGACGATGACGATGACGATGATGACCATGAACAACAACAACAACAACCAACAGTTCCATCTCCTTCCCCGCCCCGATCCAAAATCATTCACAAAACGTCTAATCTTGGAACGCAGACATGTCACACTGAAAGATAATTCAATCATGTTTTTCTTCTTCTTCTTCTTCTTCTTCTTCTTCCTTGTTCTTTTGTTTTCCTTTTTTTTCTTTTTTTCCTTAATTTTCTTGGGGGAGGCTTTTATCCCCGACTTTTCCTCGGCTTGGCACTGTCTTGCCTCTCCTCCGCGCCGAGGGGGGGCCTGGCTTAGCACAGCCCTCCTCGGACGGTCTCGAAAGGGCGAATTCTTCGCGAGAAGTAAAGGGGTGATCGCCCTTATTGTGGGGGGGGGGGGGCGGGGGGAGGGGGGAGTTGTAGCGTGAGATGGAGGGGGGGGTGATACATGGGGGGAGGGAGTGAAAAAGGTGGGGGGGGTGAAGGTGGGGGGGGAGGTTGGGATACAGATGGGTAGAAAAAGGGAGGGGGAGATGGGGAGGGAGTCGAAATGGGGAGATGGGGAGGGAGTCGAAATGAGGAGTTGGGGAGAGATTAGAAACGGGGAGGGATGGGGAGGATCAAGAAATGGGAAAAGATGGGGAGGGATTCGAAATGGGGAGAAGATGGGGGGAAAAATAGAAGGGAGGGGGAAATGGGTGGGACTGGGGGAGGAAATGGGGAGGGATTCGAAATGGGGAGGAATTAGAAAGGGAGAGAAATTAGACGAAGAAGTAAGTGAGGAATGGGGAAGAGGGAGAAACGGAGAACGAATGGCGAGGAATTAGAAATAGGGTAGAGAGAAGAAAGAGGAAAAATGAAGAGGCAATAGAGAAGTAGAAATGGCGAGGGACAGAGAGAGAAAGGTTGGAGAAAAAAAAGAGGGGAAGGACGAAGGAGGAATAGAACAGGGAACCAGAAAGACGAAGAGAGGAAATAGGGGAGAGAGAAAAGGAGGAAGAATTGGTGGGGAGAAGAGAGGAAATGGGGGAGACAGAAGAAGAGGAAGAATTGTGGAAAGAATCGACATAAAAAAAAAAGAAAAAAAAAGAGGGGGGGAGGGACAGAGGGGAAAAACCGAGACAAAGATGATATACGAAAGAGGGGAAAAGGAATTAGTGCAAAATCAACTTCTTTTTATTATGCCATGTTCGAGGGGGGTGAGGGGTGAGGGTGGGGATGGGGGGAGGAGGAGAAAGGGTTAATTAGGAAGTAATGGATGGGGTTGTCGGCACTAAAGATGACGAAAGAATAATTACAGCGGCGAAAAAAAAGACAGGAAAACACGACATCTATAGAAAATGAAACTCTTTGGAATGGAAAAAAATGCGAAACTCCAGAACAACAAACTAAAAATAATAATAAAATAAATAATGATAAAAAAAATAATAATGAAGAGAAATGAAATGAAGCTCCAAAACAAACGCGCAAAATGATAATGATAATGATGATATTAATAATAATATTAATAATAATGATAATAAAAATAGTAATAATAATAAAGAGAAACGAAACTCCAAAACAACAAACACTCACACACACACACACACACACACACACACACACACACACACACACACAACACACACACAAAACAAACAAACAAATAAGCAAACAAACAAACAAATAAATAAATAGAGATGACGGATATTGGGGAAAAAACACAAAAATAAAACCACGACCATCGCCGACAGCCGCGCGCATCCCCGACGCGACGCCCAGAAACAAATGAAGTCTGTCACTGCGCGGCCACAGCGAGATTGCATCTGTCTCATCCTGCAATGGCTATTCAATTATTGCATTGTGCATATTTTATCTAATATTAATCTAACGCCATTGCACATGTTACAACACGCCGATGCAACACTATCCATTAGCCGTGTCAATATTATTTAGATAATTATCGCCGCAATGAAAAGCTAATTTGGCAACACCGCAAAGCGTGCGGTTGGGGTACAGACGTAACCAATTTCATTTACAATTGTATCAAACTCGTGCTTTAATTCTTTTCTATTTGGTTTTGTATACAGTGTCAACCCTTGGTTTAATCAATTCACATTAATGAAAAATCAAATGTAATTTACAGGATTTAAAATCTAAAATTAAGGTTTGATGATTTCATAATTTATGAGCATTAATATGCGTAATAAGACAGGAGTTACGATTTTAAAAAATGAAAAAAGTAAATTAAAAGGAACGAAAAAAATCTCATGTCACCGCGATACATTTTAATAAAGTGACAACTCCATTTTCACGGAATAAATATAACACGTTTGGGGAAGGAAAAAAAACACGACAACGGGTGGTATTGACAAAACAAAACAAAATATGTAACAAAATAAACCCGTAAAAGAAATATAAAAAAGTTTAATACATAAACAACAAATAAACAAATATATAAATGGGGGGAAGCGTTCTAAATCATTATTAGGTAAGAATAATTTTAACTAAAAAATGGACGATTCTACTGGAAAAGAGGTATTTTCCACATCATTCCTGGTGTTCTTTGCATTTTCTCTCTTTTTTGTACTTCCTCTTTTCTTCTTTATTAATCTTATTTCATCACTTCTCTGCTCGATGGCTAAGTGGGTTTCCCCCCTTCCCCCTTATTTTCTCAAACCTCCCCCCTCTTTAATTCCCCCCTCTCACCCTCTTCCTCTTCCTCCTCCCCCCTCCTTCCCCTCCTTCCCTCTTCCTCCTCCTCCTCAACCTCCTCCTCTACCTCCTCCCTCTTTCCCCCTCCTCAACCCCCTCCCTCCTCCCTTCTCCTCTCCCTCCTCCCTTTTCCTTTCCCCCTCCTCCCCTCCTCCTCCTTTCCCCTCCCTCCCTCCCTCCTCCTCCCTCCTCCCTTTCTACTTGTCCCCTCACCTTACCCTAGAAAATTACCTCTGGCATCACCGCGCATCAAGTAAGGTTTAATGAAGCGGCGTCTATACCTATATTATCGCCCTTAATGATTTTTCCTCGAGGCTCGTTACCCTTAGCTTATAATTACAAGCCCTGCTGTGGCCTGGTGGGGGTGGAGGGGGGGTTATGAGAGAAGGGAGAGGGGTGGGAGAGGGGGAAGGGGTATGAGAGAAGGGAGGGGGAAGGGTATGAGAGAAGGGAGGGGGGAGGGGGAGGAGGGGGAAGGGGTATGAGAGAAGGGAGAGGAGGGGGGAGGGGTATGAGAGAAGGGAAAAGGAAGTGGGAGGGGGTGATGATGCTTGTTGGGGAATGGTTGGCGAGGAGGGGGGGAGGGAGGAAGGAGAGGAGGAGGGTGATATAACACTGTGGGGGGGGGTGAGATGAGAAAAAAAAGGAGGGGGAGGGGGAGGGTGATAATATAATTCCGTGGGGAGTGGGGGAGGAATAGAAGGGGGGGAGGAGGAGGAGGAGGGAGGAGAGTAATACAAACCCTTGGGGAATGAAGGGAAAGAAGGGGGGGGGGAGAAGGGAGGAGATAAGAGAGAGAGAGAGAGAGAGAGAGAGAGAGGGAGAGGGAGAGAGAGAGAGAGAGAGAGAGAGAGAGAGAGAGGAGAGAGAGAGAGAGAGAGAGAGAGAGAGAGAGAGAGAGAGAGAGAGAGAAAGGGAGAGAAGGAAGGACGGAAGAGAATGAGCGTAGAGGAAAAGAACGGAAGAGGAAAGAAAAGGAGAGTGAAGGAGGAAGAACGAAAAAAAACGAAAAAACGAGAATGAGAGTAAAGGAAAAGAACGGAGGAAATAAAGAGAGAGAGAGAGAGTGGAGCAGGGGGGGAAGGGAGAGAAGGGGGGGGGGGGGGGGGAAGGTATCAACATGCACCATCCACCGGCTTTTCCCCGGTGCCTGTTGCCTGCTTTTTGTTGCCCCTGTTTTTGTTTTTTGAAAAGGTGGACCCCCTCCCCCCTCACCTGAAGACATGTTTTGTTGTATGCTTGTTTCCCGAGGAAGGAGGGAGGGAGAGGGGGGGAAATGGGGGGAAAAGGGAGGGAGGGAGGGGGGAGGAGAAGAAGGAGGGAGGCGGGGAGGGGGGGGGGGAAAAGGGGAGGGAGGGGGGAAGGGGGGGAAAATGGGGGGGGGTGGGAGGGGAAAAGGGGGGAAGGAAGGGGGGGAAGGGATGGGGAGGAGAGGGGGGGAGGAGGGAGGCGGGGGGGGCAGGGAGGAAGGGAGGGAGGGAGGGAGGGAGGGAGAGGGAGGGAGGGGAAAGGGAGGGGAAAGGGAGGGGGAAGGGAGGAGGGGGGGGTGGGGGAGGGAGGGAGGGGGGGAGGGGGGGAGGGAGGGAGGGAAGGAGGGAGGGAGAGGAAGACAAAGAGAGGTGAAGGGGAGACATTAGAAATGTGAAGGAGGGGGATGAGACTGAGGAGCAGAAAAAGGGAAGGGGGAAGGGCAGAGGAGGAGGAGGAGGGAAAAGGGAAGGGGAAAGAGGAAAAATAGACAAAGAGGAGGAAAAGGGAGGGGGGAGAGAGAAAAAAAGAGA
>NC_051386.1:59905178-59910880 GCF_015228065.2 Penaeus monodon | reverse complement strand
AACACCGGGACTTCCCGACGTCCGAAAGAGCGCGACCTCGATGCTCGCACGCCCATAAAAAGGCACATTCTCGCCGGCGGATGGGCGTGAGGCGAGGCACGAATCCCCTGGTTGGGCGCCAGCGTCTGTGAGCGGAATCCCCCGTTTCCGTCAATGGCGTGGATGGCCGGGGCTTCGTCACACAAGAGGGCGTTTTATGTGAAATTCCCCACAAGAGCCACTTTGCGAAAGGATCCTAAGCTTGGTATGGTTCTTACGTATTAAAAAAAAAAAAAATCTTGCATTTTTCATCAGAAAAAAAGGTATATAACACACATACACAAATATATTGATTTATTTCAGACACACTTTAGCAGAAAAAAAAACATACCTACACAAAAAAAAAAAACATTGATTTATCCCAACACATATACACCAATAAACCTCCTTAAGCAATGTAGCATCTTTCTTCCTAACAGAACATCAACACAGCATTTTCCTCTACAAAGATATACCCTCACCCCCACCCTCTCACCACCCCCCCACACCCCCGGTATTACAGCGTCGGGAAAATAACAAGGAAACGGAATTACTTTATCTGAATATTGATGCCTATCGACCCAACCCCGGAACCGGCACGCAACTCATCAAAGATCCGCGAAACATACTGCAGCTGGTCTTCAACACCTTCCCCCCCTTTCCCTCTCTTCCCTCTCCCCTCGTAAGCTTTGTTTCAGGCACCTCCTCTCCCCCTCATCCTCACACGCTTACTCGCCTCTCCCTCTTCTTTCTCACTCTCCTCTCCTCCCCCCCTCTTCCTCACTCTCCTCTCCTCTCCCCCTCCTCCTCACTCTCCCACTCACCCTTCCCCCCCACTCTTTTCCTCCCTCCTCCACTCTCCTCTCACACCTCCCACCCTCCTCTCCTCTCACTCTTACCCCTCTCTCCTCCTCTCCCCTCACTCTTCTCCCACTCTCCTCTTCTCCCCTCTCTCTCCTCTCCCCCCCCTCTACTCTCCTCAGGATGACAATAGATGATGCAGTTAATTATTAGGAAAGTTTAATGTAAATATTTGTTATTCTCGTGACTATTAGATGTACTTTTATACTTACTGTTAGATTTACCATACGTGACGTGATTATAAATGTGATTATTAGAAACAGTGTGTATGTGTGTTCGTGTGTGTGTATATATAATACATCACAAATATACATATATATATATAATACATTACAAATATACATACGTACGGTTGTGTATGTGCGTGTGTGTGTAATAATACATACATACGTACATACATACATATATATACATACACTTACACACACACATACACACACACACACACACACACACACACACACACACACACACACACACACACACACACACGCACACGCACACGCATCCATATAAATAAAAGCCGCAGTATCTCTTAGAATTCCGAGGCTACAAGGCCACGCGACTGCTGAAATCCCCGCCATCGACCCCAACCTTCAAATCATATTCTCGAGCAAACCTTTACGTTTCCCAGAGTCCAGAGTTGGGGGAAGTTTACGTTGAAATGTCCCTCCCTCCTTCTTGCATAGCAACTCGCGTGCAAGGGGGGTAGGGATATCGCCTATTGTAGAAAAGAAAAGAAAAAAAAAATCCCTCTTGTTTTGTTCATGAAGCAATGACGATTTTTTTTTTTTTTTTTTTTTTTTTTTTTTTTTGCGTGACACTTGAGATCGGCGTGAAAATCGCTTGTGAATGAACAGTTTATTCTTTCTTTGTTTCTTTTTCTTCTTCTTCCTTTTTCTCTCTTTCGTTTCATTTTTTCTCCTTCCTTTATAACTCCAACGATTTAACTATAATATCTGTATCGTTACAATTCAACTTTATTATGAAAATCGCTTATCAAAAATCTAGTTTTTTCTCCCATTTTAACTAAATAAGCTGATTTCAACTTCACATCCTTAACACGATAAGTTGAAAATGCCAATTGACACCGATTTTTGCCCTCTCACCTGCAACGAAATATTTAAAACTGTCATGAAAATCTTTATCAACAACTTAGCTATCTCTTTTCTCTCTCTAATACATCAAGCACACCAATTATCTATTAATATCTATCACTTATCAACCGCTTATCAAGAAATTACCTTTTATTCCCTATCCTATCATTTACGTTCCTAATACTTAAAGACTCGAGGTCCCTCAATAGATTAATCATTCGCTTTGAACGGGGTGGAAGGGGGGAGGTAGGGGGAGGGGAGGTAAGGAATTAGTGTGGGGGGAGGGAGTGGGGTGGGGGGGGGAGAGAGTTGTAGGAAAGGTAATATTGATAAACGGGGGAGGAGGAGGAGGAGGAGGAAAGGGGGGGGGGGTCGAGCGGTCAGATGACTCAGTCTGAAGGGGGGGGGAGGGGAATTTGCAGATGTGCGTGGATGGGGGGGGGAGGGATAGGGGTGTGGAGGGTTGGTTCTGTGTTGGGGGAGTGGAGGGTGTGTGTGTGTGTGTGTGTGTGGTGTGTGTGTGTGTGTGTGTGTGTGTGTGTGTGTGTGTGTGTGTGCGTGTGCGTGTGCGTGTGCGTGTGCGTGTGCGTGTGCGTGTGCGTGTGCGTGTGCGTGTGCGTGTGCGTGTGTGTGTGCTTGTGCGTGTGCGCGCGTGAGTATGCGTGTCCGTGTGTGTGTGCGCGTGAGTATACGTGTCCGTGTGTGTGTGTGCGTGAGTATGCGCGTGCGTGTGTCTGTGTAGAAGGGTCCACCACTGCCAATGCATTTTTTTGCATGTCTATGTGTATTTAACCGCGAGAATTTGCAACATGCACACACGTCCCACAGCGCAAGAAATTTGCTTCCGATAAAAAGCACCGAACACCAATTAATTCACTCCAGTTTATCTTAAATGCAACCGGACTCTTCTTCTTTTAACGGTAGGTTCATGTCTGAGCCGCCGTGGTCACAGCATGATACTTAATTGTAGTTTTCACGTTGTGATGCTCTTGGAGTGAGTACGTGGTAGGGTCCCCAGTTCCTTTCCACGGAGAGTGCCGGTGGTACCTTTTAGGTAATTATTCTCTCTATTTATCCGGGCTTGGGACCAGCACTTGACTTGGGCCGGACTACTAAATCCTAAAATCTCGCCACAGCCACCCTACTACACCCTACTGTATTGTGACTCACCATACAACAATACAGTCAAGAGTGAAGACTTTTCCACACCTTCGTTTGCAATCATGCATGCAACACATCTCATCTCATGGTTTCCCCAGTTCATGAATAACTTCAAAATATCATGAATTCTTAATACTTTTTTTCTAACGACATTGATCATCTTAGATCACGTGATATATTACACGTAAGTGTAATATAGTATGAAAAGCTGCGTTGACTAAATCAATTAATTAATAGTAATAATAATCATCATCACAATGATGATGGTAATGGTGATAATGGTGGTGGTGGTGATGGTGGTGGTGGTGATGGTGGTGATGGTGGTGGTGATGGTGGTGATGGTGGTGGTGGTGGTGGTGATGGTGGTGGTGATGGTGGTGATGGTGGTGGTGATGGTGGTGGTGGTGATAATGGTGGTGTGGTGGTGGTGGTGGTGGTGGTGGTGGTGATAATGGTGGTGGTGGTGGTGATGGTGGTGGTGGTGGTGATGGTGGTGAGGTGGTGGTGGTGGTGGTGTGGTGGTGGTGGTGGTGATGGTGGTGGTGGTGATAATGGTGGTGATGGTGGTGGTGTGGTGGTGGTGTGGTGGTGGGTTTGGTGGTGGTGGTGATGGTGGTGGTGGTGGTGGTGGTGGTGGTGTGATGGTGGTGGTGGTGGTGTGGTTGGTGGTGTGGTGGTTGGTGGTGGTGGGTGGTGCTATGGTGGTGGTGGTGATGGTGTGTGGTGGTGGTGGTGGTGGTGTGATGTGGTGTATGTGGTGGTGGTGGTGTGGTGGTGGTGGTGGCGGTGGTGGTGGTGGTGATCCTGGGTGGTGTGGTGTGGTGGTGGTGGCGGTGTGGTGATAATGGGTGGTGGTGATGGTGGTGGTGGTGCTCATGGTGGTGGTGGTGGTGGTGCTGGTGGTGGTGGTGGTGGTGGTGGTGACTGGTGGTGGTGGTGTCATATGGTGGTGGTGGTGGTGGTGGTGGTGGTGGTGGTGGTGGTGGTGGTGGGGGTGGTGGTGGTGGTGGCGGCGGTGGTGATGGTGGTGGTGGTGGTGGATGATGACAATGATGACGGATGTGATGATGATGATGATGATGATGATGATGATGATGATGATGATGATGATGACGATGACGATGACGATGACGATGACTATGACGATGAAGATGATGGCGATGATGATGATGATGACGATGACGATGACGACGAAGATGATGGCGATGATGACCATGAACAACAACAACAACAACAACAACAATAACAGTTCCATCTCCTTCCCCGCGCCGATCCAACTCACTTCACGAACGTCTGATCTTGGAAACGCCAGACATGTCACACTGAAAGATAATTCAATCATGTTTTTTCTTCTTCTTCTTCTTCTTCTTCTTCTTCTTCTTCTTCCTTGTTCTTTTGTTTTCCTTTTTTTTCTTTTTTTCCTTAATTTTCTTGGGGGAGGCTTTTATCCCCGATTTTTCCTCGGCTTGGCACTGTCTTGCCTTTCCTCCGCGCCGACGGTGGCCTGGCTTAGCACTGTCCTCCCTCGGACGGTCTCGAAAGGGCGAATTCATCGCGAGAAGATAAGGGGTGATCGACCTTATTGTGGGGGAGGGGGGAGGGGGGAAGGGGGAGGGGGGAAGTTGTAGCGTGAGATGGAGGGGGGGGGGTGATACATGGGGGGAGGGAGTGAAAAAGGTGGGGGGGAGGTGAAGGTTGGGGTACACATGGGTAGAAAAAGGGAGGGGGGAGATGGGGAGGGATTCGAAATGGGGAGATGGGGAGGGATTCGAAATGGGGAGATGGGGAGGGATTAAGAAATGGGGAAAAGATGGGGAGAAGCAGAAGGGGGAAAATGAGGAGTTGGGGAGAGATTAGAAACGGGGAGGAGATGGGGACGGATAAGAAATGGGGAAAAGATGGGGAGGGATTCGAAATGGGGAGAAGATGGGGGGAAAAATAGAAGGGAGGGGGAGATGGGATGGGGAGGGATTCGAAATGGGGAGGGATTCGAAATGGGGAGGAAATTAGAAAGGGAGAGAAATTAGACGAAGAAGTAAGTGAGGAATGGGGAAGAGGGAGAAACGGAGAACGAATGGCGAGGAATTAGAAATAGGGTAGAGAGAAGAAAGAGGGAAAAATGAAGAGGCAATAGAGAAGTAGAAATGGCGAGGGACAGAGAGAGAAAGGTTGGAGAAAGAAAGAGGGGGAAGGACGAAGGAGGAATAGAACAAGGGAACCAGAAAGACGAAGAGAGGAAATAGGGGAGAGAGAAAAGGAGGAAGAATTGGGTGGGGAGAAGAGAGGAAATGAGGGAGACAGAAGAAGAGGAAATTGTGGAAAGAATCGACATAAAAAAAAAGAAAAAAAAAAGGGGGGGGGGAGAGGATAGAAACCGAGACAAAGATGATATACGAAAGAGGGGAAAAGGAATTAGTGCAAAATCAACTTTATTTTATTATGCCATGTTCGAGGGGGGTGAGGGGTGAGGGTGGGGATGGGGGGAGGAGGAGAAAGGGTTAATTAGGAAGTAATGGATGGGGTTGTCGGCACTAAAGATGACGAAAGAATAATTACAGCGGCGAA
>NC_051386.1:59892913-59900078 GCF_015228065.2 Penaeus monodon | reverse complement strand
CTCTCTCTCTCTCTCTCCCTCCCTCTCCTCCCTCCCTCCCTCTCTCTCTCTCTCTCTCTCTCTCTCTCTCTCTCTCTCTCTCTCTCTCGGATTCAGGCGTCAACCTCGATTTTTCTTTTGTTTTTTTTTTGTAATGAATATTTAAATTTTTTTTATTACCGATACCATCTTGTTTAGTTTATTATCATTATTATTACTATTATTATTATTATTATTATTATTATATTATTATTATTATCATTATTATTATTATTTTTTATTATTATTATTATTATTATTATTATTATTATTATTATTATTATTATTATTATTATTATTATTATTCTCTTTGGCGCTATTTTTTTTTCTGTCAACTTTCGTCAACTTTTATCATCATCGGCAACTTCGTCATAATTATCATATTATAGCCATCTGTATTTTCTCTCATTATCTTGTTTTATCTTCTTTGTTGTTATCCTGATACTCTTCTTCACTATTTTCTTTCGTATTATCATTATTATTATTATTATTATTATTATTATTATTATTATTATTATTATCATTATTATTATTATCACTATTATTATTATTCCTTTCCTTCTTATCTTTCCTCTACTTCTTCCTCTTCCTTAGTTTTCCTTTAATATCCTCATCTTCTTCTGCTTACTCTTAATCCTATTCTTTTTCTCCTCTATGCATGGTTTTCCTTTTTCTTATTTTATTGCTTTTTCCCCCCTTTCTTTTTTTCGTAATAAGCACGTGTATTGATTAATTGATCAAACTCCCGCCCTACGCTGCTTTTACAACATTAATTATCTGAAAACTGATACGTAACTGGTCTCTCTCTCCCCGCCTTTATTACAGGCATAACCAATCATTCTCTCTGTCTCTCGCTCTCTCTTTCTCTCTTCGCTCTCTCTTTCTCTCTCGCTCTCTCGCTCGCTCGGTCACTCATTCACTCACTCATTAACCCTCTCTCTCTCTCTCTCTCTCTCTCTCTCTCTCTCTCTCTCTCTCTCTCTCTCTCTCTCTCTCTCTCTCTCTCTCTCTCTCTCTCTCTCTCCATCTACCTCTCTTTCTATCTACCTACCTATCTACCCTTCCTACCCACCTGCCTACCTCTCCACCTATCTGTATTTCCCCATTCCATGCTTTCCTTCCTTTCCCCTGCCCCTCTCCCCTTCCTCCTCTCTCTCTCTCTCTCACTGCTCCGTAGGGACAGCTCGGCAATAACTTTGTTTACACTTAATTGTCTGGGCTTGCGTGCGTCTGTCCGTGTGTGTTTGTGTTGTGTTGTGTGTTGTGTTGTGTGTTGTGTTGTGTTGTGTTGTATTGTGTTGTGTGTTGTATTGTGTTGTGTGTTGTGTGTTGTGTTGTGTTGTGTGTGTTTGTGTTTGTGTGCGTGCGTACATGCGTGCGTGCGTGCGTGTGCTTTGTCTGTGTATGTTTCTGTGCATGTGTATCCTTTGTCTCTCAGTATCTGTGCCTGTGTCACCGTGTATATGTAAGCGCTAAGTGCATACGCAAGTGTTAAGTGCATATGCAAGTGTTAAGCGCGTGAACAGAGCTCTAAATTCCCCCAAATTCCTTTCGATTAAGCTCTATGAAGGCAAAATGAGTCATCGTCCGGCGCTCTCTCATAGCTCTCCTTTCTATGTTATTTACATTTTCCTTTTCTTTTATTCTCTTTTTCTTTTCTTTTTTTATTTTCTCTTCTCCTTGTTTTCTCTTTTAATTCCTTTTTCGTTTTTTACTCCTTCTTTATTATTTGTTTTTTTTCTTTTGGTTTTAATTCGTCATTTTTTAAAAAATCTTTTCCCCATCTCTTTTTCCCACTGAGTTACACTCTCTCTCTCTCTCTCTCTCTCTCTCTCTCTCTCTCTCTCTCTCTCTCTCTCTCTCACTCTCTCTCTCTCTCTCTCTCTCTCTATAACTTCGTCTCTTCTTTCTTCTCAATTCTCTTTTGACATTTACTTTGCTCTTTATATATACCATTTTTTACGCACTCCCCCACCTGTCTCTCTCTCTCTCTTCCCTCCCTCCCTCCCTCTCCCCCTCCCTCTCTTATCATCTCCTTCGTGACTCATTTCTATGCCTACGTCCCTTCTTTCCTTCTCTCATTTCTATGCCTACGTCTCTTCCTTCCTTCTCTCATTTTTATGCCTACGTCCCTTCTTTCCTTCTCTCATTTCTATGCCTACGTCCCTTCTTTCCTTCTCTCATTTCTATGCCTACGTCCCTTCCTTCCTTCTCTCATTTCTATGCCTACGTCCCTTCTTTCCTTCTCTCACTTCTATGCCTACGTCCCTTCCTTCCTTCTCTCACTTCTATGCCTACGTCCCTTCCTTCCTTCTCTCACTTCTATGCCTACGTCCCTTTCTTTCCTTCTCTCATTTTTATGCCTACGTCCCTTCCTTCCTTCTCTCACTTCTATGCCTACGTCCCTTCTTTCTCTCTCTCATTTCTATGCCTATGTATCTTCTTTCCTTCTCTCACTTCTATGCCTACGTCCCTTCCTTCCTTCTCTCATTTCTATGCCTACGTCCCTTCCTTCCTTCTCTCATTTCTATGCCTACATCTCTTCTTTCCTTCTCTCATTTTTATGCCTATGCGACGCGACGGTGACCTTATCCATTCTCCACTGACGACGCGATGACCTTTTTCTATTCATGAATGACCTTTTCGTCCTTCCCTTCTGCCTCCATTTCTCTCTGTTTTTCCTTCCCCCTTTTTTTTTGTGGAGTATTTGTGTATCGATTGTGTGTCGGAGAGAGAAGGGGAAGGTAGGAGAGGGGGGAGGATGAGAGAGAGAGAGATGGGGAGAGAGAGGGAGAACGAGAAAGAGTGAGAATGAGAGAGAGAGAGAGAGAGAGAGAGAGAGAGAGAGAGAGAGAGAGAGAGAGAGAGAGAGAGACGGATGAACAGACACACAGACAGGTAGATAGACACAGATGAATTTGAAAGCAAGAAAATTAACAAACTTATAAGCAAAATAAAAAAGACAATAAAAAACAACAACTTGCTTTACCTAAAACTGAATTGAATAAAACAACACAGTGACAGAAAACTAGATTAAAAACAACAAAGTGAGCTCATACATGAAACAAAAACAAAAAATCTACGAAAAGTCAACCTACGGTATCCTTCCATGGCTATAGAGACAAGTTAGCGACAAAATGGAAAACACACACACACATGCACACATACACGTTTACACACACACACACACACACACAAACACAAACACAAACACACACACACACACACACACAACACATCACACCACACACAACACACACACACACACACATCACACACCACACACACACACACACACACACACACCAAACACAACACACACAACACACACCACACGCACACAACCACACGCACACAACCACACGCACACACACAAAGCAGCGCTGGATCGTAAATGACGTTTCGTTATGTCAGAATTATGTGAATTTCGAATGACGTAATTCTGATGAATATTTGATATGGAAAAGCCAATTGGATATTTTGCATTGTGGAGTTTATCTTCATTTATATGCTTATTATTTCATGATTATTCATTATATATATTTTTTCCTAATTATATTGAAGCAAATATTTATTTATTTATTTTTTTGTTTGCGTGTGTGTGTGTGTGTGTGTGTGTGTGTGGTGTGTGCTTGTTTGTTTGTGTTCATATCACACACACACACACACACACACACACACACACACACACACACACACACACACACACACACACACACACACACACACACACACACACACACACACACACACACACAATTCATATCCCTTTCACAAACTGAAACACAATCCCCACAGGAAAAAAAAATCGCACAACCCAGAGCACCAATATCACAGACGACCATACATCACGTGTATCCAACTGCAATTAAAATACATGATACGTGGCGATGTATCCAATGACAGGAGAGGGGGAAAATGCGTGAGATGGGTGATGATACATGGGAAAAATATATATATGTTTACGATGATACGGCTCAATGAAGGGGAGTTTACGATGATATAAATTAATAAACTTTATGATAATGTGCGTTAACAGAGTGGAGGGGAGTGAGAGTGATTACACTTTCGGCGTAAGAGTACTTTCAGGGTGGTTAGTTATATGCTTGTGTTTATCTGTCTGTCTGTTCTTTCGTTCCTCCTTACTCTTCTCTCTCTCTCTCTTTTTCTCTCAAGTCTCTTCCCTTCCCTTCCCTTCCCTTCCCTTCCCTTCCCTTCCCTTCCCTTCCCTTCCCTTCCCTTCCCTTCCCTTCCCTTCCCTTCTCTTCTCTTCTCGTCCCTTCTCTTGTGTGTGTGTGTGTGTGTGTGTGTGTGTGTGTGTGTGTGTGTGTGTGTGTGTGTGTGTGTGTGTGTGTGTGTGTGTGTGTGTGTGTGTATGTGTGGATGTGTTAATATGTATATATGTATATAAATTATATGTATATACGTATATACATATATATAAATATATATATAAATATATATGTGTATATATATATATATATATATATATATATATATATATATATATATATATATATATATATGTATGTATATATATATATATATATATATATATATTAAATCCATATATAATGAATATATATATATATATATATATATATATATATATATATCATCATCATTTAACGGTAGGGTCATGTCTGAGCCGCCGTGGTCACAGCATGATACTCAATTGCAGTTTTCACGTTGTGATGCTCTTGGAGTGAGTACGTGGTAGGGTCCCCAGTTCCTTTCCACGGAGAGTGCCGGTGTTACCTTTTTAGGTAACATTCTCTCTTATTTTATCCGGGCTTGGGACCAGCACTGACTTGAGCTGGCTTGGCCACCCAGTGGCTAGGCAGGCAATCGAGGTGAAGTTCCTTGCCCAAGGGAAACAACGCGGCGGTCGGTGACTCGAACCCTCGAACTCAGATTGCCGTCGTGACAGTCTTGAGTCCGACGCTCTAACCATTCGACCACCGCAGCCTTGACGATCATGTGCTTCCATGATTTTCTTGGCAGTTTAGAGCGGTGGTTTGCCATTGCCTTCCGCCCGGTGTTTTTACCGAGTCACCATCTCTATTTACCCGGCACTAACTTGGGCTGACTTGGTCCCCCAGTGGCTAGGTAGGCAATCGAGGTGAAGTTCCTTGCCTAAGGGAAACAACGCGGCGGTCGGTGACTCGAACCCTCGAACTCAGATTGCCGTCGTGACAGTCTTGAGTCCGACGCTCTAACCATTCGGCCACCGCGGCCCCATATATATATATATATATATATATATATATATATATATATATATATATATATATATATATATATATATATATATATATATATATATGTATTTTTTTTTTTTTTTTTTTTTACAACATACACCATACTAATGTAGTGTACGGACATGTCTATTCCCCAGGGGGCCCCACCTACCAAGAAGGGTGCCTTAAGGGCCAGGGTCCCTCCCCAATATATATATATATATATATATATATATATATATATATATATATACATATATATATATGTACACATACATATATATCCCAAGCTACCTTCCATCCTCCCCTCACTTCGCATCCATCCTCTCCGCTGCTCTCCCGCCCTCCATCTATCTTTAATTGAATCATCTTCATTCCTCGGATTGCATGCAGCGGCTCCACCAAGACACCCTCCCTTAAATAGAGTTTACTTAAGGCTAAATTCCATTAACATCCGCTTCTTCTTCTTTGCCTTCTTCCTCCCGTGTTGTATCCCTCTCCCTCCGTTCGTCTATTTGGAGTTTCTGACTTTTATTTTTTATTTATTTATTTATTTTTATTTTTATTTTTTTGGTATTTTTATCTCATTCTTTTTTTTTCTCCTTCGTCTTCTTCTTCTTCTTCTTCTTCTTCCTTTTCCTTCTTCTTCTTCTTCCTCTCTCTCCCTCCCTCTCTCTCTCTCTCTCTCTCTCTCTCTCTCTCTCTCTCTCTCTCTCTCTCTCTCTCTCTCTCTCCTCTCCCTCTCCCCTCTCCCTCTCCCTCTCCCTCCTCCCTCTCTCCCCTCTCCCCTCTCCCCCTCTCCCTCTCTCCCTCTCTCCCTCCCTCCCTCCCTCCCCTCTCCTCGTCCCAAAACCGAGATTGTTATAAACGAGAAAAGGGGTTTTTCATTATTGGAAGCCCATGTAACGTAAGGATTAAATCTCACGGACCCTCACTCCCCTCGCCTCTCCCCTCTTCGTCCCTCTCTCTCTCTCTCTCTCTCTCTCTCTCTCTCTCTCTCTCTCTCTCTCTCTCTCTCTCTCTCTCTCTCGCTCGCTCACTCGCCCATCTGCCATCTTCGCTCTCTTCTCTCTGTTTCTCTCTCTCCGCGTCTCTTTCTTGTTTTCTTTCGTTCTTGTTCTTTCTTTCCGTCTCTGTCTCCCTTTCTTACTCTTATTCTCTCTTACTCTTACTATCTCTCCCTCTCCTCTCTCTCTCTTTATCCCATCCCTCTCTCTCCCCATCTCTCTCCTTCTCCCTCTCCCTCACTCCATCTCTTTCTCACCTCTCTTCCCTCTCCATTCTCTTCCTCCCTTTCTCTCCTCTCTCTCCCTCTCCTTCCCTCTCTCTCCTTATCCTTCCCTCTCTCTCCCCCTCTCCTTCCCTTTCTCTTTCTCCCTATCCTTCCCTCTCTCTCTCCCCCTCTCCTTCCCTCTCTCTCTCACACACACACACACAAACAGACATACGAACAGACCTCATCCCCGTGACACAGAACAGTAAATATACCTGAACAATAACAAGATGGAATTGTACAGAACCTCCTGGTATGAATAACCACGTACGTGCGCGTAACCTGCTTGACACCGTCCATTAAGAGATGGGTTAAACAAACGGGGGTCGTGTGTGTGTGTGTGTGTGTGTGTGTGTGTGTGTGTGGTGTGTGTGTGTGTGTGTGTGTGTGTGTGTGTGTGTGTGTGTGTGTGTGTGTGTGTGTGTGTGTGTGTGTGTGTGTGGTGTGCGTGTGCGTTTGCGTGTGTGTGTGTGTGACTGGGGAGGGGGGGGGGTGAGGACCTGATTAGCAACATTGGAATGAGATTATTACGTTGCAGCATGAGAATTGAAAACAAGTTTTTGTTACAGACATTGTTGCAATTTCGCGACGAAATCGCCCTCCCCCCCTAACCTCCCCCCCCCCTTTGCTAATC
>NC_051386.1:59885413-59887913 GCF_015228065.2 Penaeus monodon | reverse complement strand
CCCCCCCCCAACCATCCTCCCTCTCACTTCTCCCAATTTCTCTTCTCCCTCTCTCCCCTCTCCCAATCTCCATCTCTCCCCTCTCACTCCACCCAACTTCCCTTCGCCTTCTCCTCCCTCTCTCCAACTCTCCTTCTCCCTCTTCACCCTTCCCCTCCCCCCCCCACCTAAAATGCCCTCGACAGAATCAGATCGCCGGCTAATCTTCTAGACAAACTCCGGTATTTGCCAATTCTGTTTTTTTTTTTTTTGAAGCAAGACCTCAAAATCTGTTTGTGTATGAAAAAAAAAAAAAAAAAAAAAAAAGAGGGGGAGGGGGGGAAACGAGACCCTTTTTGCCCAATATAGTAATTTTTATGGTAATAATTATAATTTGCACACTTTTTATCCACATGTACTTAACAAAAAACACACAATTTACAATATATATGATTAGTACACAACTTAAAGCATATTTACATAGTTCGATCCCTTTAACAACTTTACACAAAAAAAAAAAAACAAAAACAAACACACACAAACAAACACACACACCACCCCACACACAACCACACACACACACACACACACACACACACACACACAAACACACACATTTACATCGATTACTTACTCATACTTACAAACATTCTTTACACAAAAAACATATATCGACTCCTTACACATACTCACACACACACTACTAACACATTACGCATATACACACTTAGATCTTACACACATTCCTTTCCATTCACAAATCCACATGCCTCTTGCGGAATTTGCCTCCAGATCCACACGGTAAAAGATGAGTTTGGCGTCGAGTGAAAACTATAGGAACTATAATTATTCTTAAGTTTACAGTTCCCTGGCTTGCTTCTTTGTGTGTGTGTGTGTGGGGGGGGAGGGGTTGGTATGTGTTTTGTGTTGTTTGGGGTGTGTGGTGTGTTGTGTGTGTGTGTGTGTTTTGTGTGTGTGTGTTTTGGGGTTGGCGTTGTGGGTGTTTTGGGGGTGTGTGTGTGGGGTGTGGGGTGTGTGTGTGGGGGGTGTGTGTGGTGGTTTTTTGTGTGGTGTGTGGTGTGTGTTGTTGGTGTGTTTGGCGGGGGGGTGTTGGTGTGTGTGTGGCTTTTTTTTTTTTTTTTTTTTTTTTTTTTTATTCCTTTGCTTTTCCTTCCTTTTCCTCTCCTTCCCCTTCCCCTTTCCTCACCTTTTTTCCATCTCCCCTTTTTCCTTTAAAACCCAACCCCCCTCTTTTTTTCCCTTTTTCCCCCCCTCCCTCCCCCCCCCCCCTCCCTCTCTCCCCCCCCTCCTTCCCCTACCCTCCTCCCTCCCCCTTTCCCCCCCTTACCCTCTCCCCCCTCCCTCCCTCCCTCCTACCCTCTCTCCCTCCCCCCCTCCCCCCCTCCTTTCCCCCTCCCTCCCCCCCCCTCTACCCTCTTCCCCCCTCCTTCCCCCCTACCCTCTCCCCTTCCCCCCCTCTTCCCTCCTACCCCCTCCCTCCCCCCCTCCCTCTACCTCTCTCCCTCCCTCCCCCCCTCTTCAGTTCGCCTTCCGGCTCTCCCCGAATGTTTTTTCCCGGGGGCGACCCCTTTTGAGATCGACCCTCAAGAACTCCCTTTGCCCCCCTTCCCCCCCCCCCCCCCCCCCTTTATCTTCCTCCCCCTTCCAAATCTCCCTTCCCTTTCCCTCCTCCCCCCGACGCAATTCTATATCCCCATTCTCTTTTTCCTGTACCTTTCCATCTCCCTTTTCTCTGTACTCTCTCTCTACGCCCTCCTCTCCCTTTCCCATTTTTCAAAAACCTTTTGTCTCTTTTCTTTTTTCCTCTTTTTTTTTCTACCTCTCTCCCTCCCCTTTCCTCCCTTCCCCCTCCCCCCCTTTCTCTCTCTTCCTTTTTCTCTCCCTTCCTCCCTCCCCCTTCCTCCCCCTCCCCCTTTCCCCCCCCACGCTTTCTCCCCCCCCCTACCCTTCCCTATACCCCCACCCTCCCCCCATCACCACCCACGACCGCCTTTCCGCACCCATTAAAGAAAGAAAGAAAGAAAGAAAGAATGAAAAAAGAAAAAGAAAAAGAAAAAAAAGACAGCAGAGGGTGCAAACAAGCGTGAACATCCGGGTTCCTCCTTTAAAAGCAAGGGCGGAGATAGGCCTCGCTATGCCGGCGAAAAGGGGGAGGAGGAGGAGGAGGGAGAGGGGGAGAAGGGAGGAGAAGGGAGGAGGGAGGGAGGAGAAGGGAGGGAGGGAGGAAGAGGGGAGAGGGAGAACAGAGGAGGAGGGAAGAACAGAGGAGGAGGGGAGAAGCAAGAAAGAGGAGAGAGGGAGGAAGAGGGGAGAAGGAAAGAGGAGGAGAGAAAAGGGAAAGAGGGGAAGAAGAGAGACGTGAAGAGGAAGGGAAAAGAGGAAAAGAGAAGAGAGAAGAGAGAAGAGAGAAGAGAGAATAGAGAAGAGAGAAGAGAGAAGAGAGAAGGGAGAAGGGGGAGGAGGTAAGCTTAGCCTTTTGGGGGAAACGAGGCAAAGGGGG
>NC_051386.1:59877237-59879737 GCF_015228065.2 Penaeus monodon | reverse complement strand
AGAGAGAGAGAGAGAGAGAGAGAGAGAGAGAGAGAGAGAGAGAGAGAGAGAGAGAGAGAGAGAGAGAGAGAGAGAGAGAGAGAGAGAGAGAGAGAGAGAGAGAGACGAGGAACATATAGACGCTAAATTAAGGTTGTGTAATCGAGATACTGAGATAATAGTAAGTAAACGATACACAATGATAAAGCAGACGGACAGACGCTAAACTAAGGTTGCGTAATCGAGATATTGCGGGCTAGGTAAGAGAGAATTATACAATGATAGAAACAAGCAGTATAGGAGACAGACAGACACTAAACAGAGGTTACGTTATCGACTTACTGCGAGCAGATTAAGCGAACATTATACGAAAATAGAACAAACGACACAGGGAACAGACAGACATTAAACCGAGGCTGCATAAGCGAGATTCTGAACATAGGGGGGGTAAGCAAGCACGATACAAATATATGGCAGAGGGTCAGAGAGAAGAGGAAGTGGGGCAATGACACTAAACTCGGGTTGTGTAATCGAGGCACTGAGGACAGCATAAGCGGGCAGGATGCAAGAATATAAACGCAAAGTTTCGCTGATATGAGCGCAAAAGCGTACTCAGGAACGATGTTTTTGGCAATACTTTGACCATGCTCGTAATAACGAGAGGGGGGAGGGAGGGAGGGAGGGAGGGAGTGCGGGAGGAAGGGAGAGAGAGAGAGAGAGAGAGAGAGAGAGAGAGAGAGAGAGAGAGAGAGAGAGAGAGAGAGAGAGAGAGAGAGAGAGAGAGAGAGAGGGAGGGAGAGAGAGCGAGAGAAAGAAAGAAAGAAAGAAAGAGAGCAAGAGAGGGAGAAACAGAGATAGACAGACAAACCCAGAGAATTTATATGCATTATATGTTTGTTGAGGCTTGAAAAAAGATCCAACAAATATTGCAAGCAACTGAAACCTGATGGTGAAACCTTTCAAAAAACGGACAATTGCAACGACCTCGGAAGCAAGTCGATGAGAATTGCCTTTTGCACTTATTCGGTGTATACGTGTCTCTTCTATATTTTGTGTCTGTGTGTGCAATAAATAGATAGAGAGATAGATAGTGTGACACAGATAGATAGATGAAGGGAGGGAGGGAGAGGAGGGGATTGGGAGGGAGAGGGAGAGGGAGAGGGAGAGGAAGAGGAAGAGATAGAGGGAGAGGAAAAAGAAGAGATAGAGAGAGAGAAAGAGGAAGAATAAAAAGAAGAAAAAGAAGAAGAGGAAAAAAGATCACGCCCGTATATATGTACGCATAAAACACCCAAGTGCATGCATTCGTGAAATACGCATGTGTCCGCGTGTTATGCCCCGCCACGTATCTGAGCAGGCGCGCGCACGGACCCGACACAACCTCATCTCGACTTAACAGCGGGAGATGGCCACAACATGAGATAACAAGATTTCCAATTAAGAGACCCGAGAAATCCCTTGATTGCCTGTTTTCGTGGGTTTATTTGCAGCTGGATATCTTAGGGGGAAGGAGAAAGAGGGAGAGAGAGAAAGAGGGGGAGAGAGAAAGAGGGAGAGAGTTAGAGAGGGAAGAAAGAATGGAATTGGAAAGATTGAGTGAGAACGAAACGTGGGGGGGAGGGGGAGGGGAGGGAGGAAGGGGAAGGGAGGGAGAGAGGGAAAGGGAAAGATAAAGGAGGAAAGAAGGAGGAGGAAGAGGATGAGATGGAGATGGATGAGAGAGAGAGAGAGAGAGAGAGAGAGAGAGAGAGAGAGAGAGAGAGAGAGAGAGAGAGAGAGACAGAATGAGACACAGATTTTGAAAAAAAACAGAAAGAAAAAACGAAACACAGAGAAAGAGAAAGAGAGAGAGAAAGGGGAGAGAGAGAGAGAGAGAGGGGGGAGAGAGAGTGAGAGTCAAAACATGCACACAGAACCCCCACCAAATGAGAAAAAATAATTAAAATGACTCACCATGCACACACATCCCTGCATTATCTGGCTCCCTCCTCCGTCATGCACGCCAGCGACCGCAATGACAACAATAGCTGGTAAACTTGTTTTTATTACTGTAATGCTCTTTCTTGGGAGAACTTAACCACGTGCAAGTACATGTAAACAAATAAATTATCTATTGCAATTTATCATTGTTGTTATTCTTATTGTTATTATTATAATCACATTTTTTGGGGGGGTCTTATTTTTATCTTTATTATTTACCATGATTACTATTATCATCACCATCATCATTACTCTCCCTTAAAGAAAACATAACTACGTATAAATATATTCATAAATAACTCCATCCTTGTATATATTTATTGTTCTTCTTCTTCTTCTACAGTATTTTCTTCTTTTTTTCCCCCAGAAAATACCACCAACCACGATCCACTTTACAACTTGGTCAATTAAATAAAGTTGTTTTGTCTTCGCGCCCTCTATGTCTACCTCTAATTAGACTTAGCAAACGCGTGGGAACAAGGCAGCTGGAGGTCAGTGACTGGCTGGGGTTGGTCTCCTCTTATGCGATGAAGGAGAGGGT
>NC_051386.1:59869282-59877137 GCF_015228065.2 Penaeus monodon | reverse complement strand
AAAGGGAAAAAAGAAAGAAGGAGAGAAAGAGAAAGAGAAAGAGAAAGAGAGAAAGAGAAAGAGAAGGAGAAAGAGAAGGAGAAAGAGAAGGAGAGAAAGAGAAAGAGAAAGAGAAAGAGAAGGAGAAAGAGAAGGAGGAGGAGGAGGAGGATTCCACTATTTATCACTCGCACGTAATGAAGTAAACCCGAGGCCCCTTTTACTGGGGCGGGGGCGAGAGCGGGCCCCCAAACCCACCCGACGGAAGGAGTTGCTCGAAACTACTTGAAACTCAAAATTGTCTTCTGGCAAATCGGACATATTTTGTTCCTTCGAGTTTTTTTGTTTTTTTTTTCTTTCACGTTTAAGGAGAGAGAGGGAGAGAGAGAGAAAGAGAGTGGGGGGGGGGAGAGGGAGGGGAGAGAGAGAAACAAGAGAGGGAAAGAAAAGGAGAGAGAAGAAAGGGGAGAGAGAGAGAGAGAGAGGAGGTGAGGGGGAGACTGAGAGAGAGAGAGAGAGAGAGAGAGGGGAGAGAGGAGAGAGAGAGAGAGGGGAGAGAGGGGGGAGAGAGAAGGAGGGGAGAGAGGGGGGAGAAAGGGGAGGGGAGGGGTAGAGGGGAGAGAGAGGGGGGGGGAAGGAGAGGGGGGGATAGAGCAGAGAGAGAAAGAGAGAGGGAAAAAGAGAGGAAAGAGGGGAAAAAAGAAAAAGAGAGAGAGAGAAAGAGAGAGAGAGAGAAGGAGAGAGAGAGAGAGAGAAGAGAGAGAGAGAGGGAAGAGAGGAAGAGGGGGAGAGAGAGAGGAGGAGAGAGAGAGAGGGGAGAGAGAAGAGGGGGGGGGGGAGAAGGGAGGGAAAGGGAGAGGGATAGAGAGAGAGGGGGGGGGGGGAAGGAGAGGAGAGAGAGAGAGAGGCAAAGGGAGAGAGAGAGAGAGAGAGAAGAGAGAGAGAGAGAGAGAGAGAAGAGAGAGAGAGAGAGAGAGAGAGAGAGAGAGAGAAAATAACATTCACCATCCTTCCTCAGAAATAAAATAAAATAAATAAATAAATAAAAACTTAATTTCCATTAATTATTTTACTCAGATCCATTATATATATATATTTTTTGTCATCACGTAACGAACTCACCAGATTTGAAAAGTTGAAAATTTCACATATAAAATTTAATAAAGGAAAAAATCTACATCCATGTGCCACCGGTTCTAAATGCGCAGGTAAAATCATCGTTAATTAATAAAGGTGAAATCTTTGTTTACTAATTAACGCTTGTAGTGTAGAAAAGGATATGAATGTGCAAGAGATAAGAATTAACCGGTTCTAAACATGTTTTATATATATATAATATTTTTAATATAATATATATATAATATATATATATATAATCACATATATATATATATTTTTTTTTTTCTTCTTTTTTTTTCTTTTCCCTTTTTTTTCTTCTTTTTTATATGATATGTATTTTCTTTTTCTTTTCTTTTTTTTTCCTTTTTTATTTTAATAAGAGCAAAATCCACGCTTAGTAACAAACGCTCCTCGAACAGGGAACCTTTTCCCGTATGAACTTAATTACGGCAAAATATAGTATCCACTCCATTAAGAAAAGGAAGAGGGGGGGGGAAGGGGGAGAATATACATTTTGAACTCCTTTACGACTCTACTTGTCTCTTGAATAATTATTATTAATTTTAAATTTGTACTGATAGTCTTTTTTGTGGTTATATTAAGCTTTCGGTTCGGGATTTCTCTCTCTCTCTCTCTCTCTTTCTTTCTCTCTTCTCCCTTTTAATTTGGGGTTTTTCTCTCCTCCTCTTTCCCCTTTTCTCTTTCTTCTTCTCGCTCTCTCTCTCTCTCCTCTCTCTCTCTCCCCCTCCCTCTCTTCTCTCTCTCCTCTCTCTCTCTCTCTCTCTCCCTCCCTCTCCCTCTCCCTCCCCTCTCCCTCTCCCTCTCCCTTCCCCCCCTCCCTCCCCTCCCTTCCCTCCCCCTCCTCCATTTATTCTAGGTTATAATTATTATCCCCATCTATCTCCCCCTCTCTTTCTCTCCCTCCCCCTCTACTTCCTGCAGTCTCCCCCCACCTCCCCCCGGGTTCCCCAGTCCATTAACTTTACGTAGGCCTACACATATATTTAATGCCTACTGCTGCCTTCCCTCCCCCTTCAATACACAGCCAAACACGCCCTCTATTATCCCTCGGAGGGTAATCCTCGGGCGCCTTGGCTGGTGAGGGGAAGCCCTGAGGGTTGTCTCTCGAGGCCCTTCTTCCCCTGATCCTCTCTCCTCTTGTCGCTTTCCTCTCTCTTCTGTACTTCTATCTAGTCTGTTGGTCTTTCTATCTTCTCTCCTCTCTCCTTTCCCTTTACTTCCCTTTCTCTCTCCTCTCTTCTGTGCTATCTGGTCTCTTGGTCTTTCTATCTTCTCTCCTCTCTCCTTTCCCTTTACTTCCCTTTCTCTCTCCTCTCTTCTGTGCTATCTGGTCTCTTGGTCTTTCTACCTTCTCTACTCTCCTCCTTCCTCTCATCTATTCTCTTGGCACATTTCTCTTTTTAATCTCTTGTCTCTCTCCTATCTTTTCTCTTAGTTCCTCTCTCCTCTTCCTCTTTCCTCTTTCCTTTCTATTCCTTGGCCCTTCTATCTTCTCTCCTCTCTCCTCTCTCCTCTCTATTCTCTTAGTCCTTTTCTCCCCTTTCCTCTCTCCTCTCTCTCCTATCTATGCTCTTTATTCTGAATTTCAATCTTCCTCTTCCCCTTTTCTCTCTCCCTATCTTCAATCTTCCTCTACTCCTCTCTTGGGTTTTTCCCCCACAGTCTTTCCCTTACGTTATTATCTTTTTCCCCCCTTTTCCCTTTTCCTGCGTTTCTCTTTATCTTTTCCTTACTCCTTCCTCTCTTCCTACGGTCTTGTTTGGGTTCCTTTTCCCTTTTATCTCGGGTTCATTCCATTCTTTCTGGTCTTTTCATTTGGGGGTTGTACGGATTTTTTTCTTTTTTCTTTCTTCTTTCCCTCTCTCTCTCTCTCTCTTCTCCTTCTTCTCTCTCTCTCTCTTCTCTCTCTCCTTTCTCTCCGTCCCGCCCTCCCTCCCTCCCTCTCTCGCTCCCTCCCTCTCTCCTTCTCTCCCTCTCTCACTCACTCACTCACTCCCTACCTCCCTCCCTCCCTCCCCCCCTCCCTCCCTCACTTCACTCACTCACTCGCTCACTCACTCCCCACCCTCCTTCCCACCCTCTCTCTTCCTCCTTCTCTCTCTCTCTCTCTCTCTCTCTCCTCTCTCTCTCTCTCTCTCTCTCTCTCTCCCCCTCTTTTTCCTCTCCCCTCTCCTCCCTTAACCGTCCGCCTCCCTAAATTCTCTCGAGGACCCTTTCAGTGAACTTTCGTGAACCATTCTCCAAAACACGAGGCTGAGTTTCCTGTTCTGATTGTTCTCGCTCGCACAACGCCGCCGCACGCAGGGGCACACAAAACAGATCTTGGTAAGGCGGTAGGGGAGGGAGGGAGGGAATATGGGGGAGGGAAGGAGGAAGGGGGGGAGGGGTGGGGGAGGGAGGGAGGGACGGGAGCATGGGGGAGGGAGGGAGGGACGGGAGGATGGGGGACGGAAGGAGAGAGGGGGGGAGAGGAGGGAGAGAGGATGGGGCAGGGAGAGGAGGAAGGGTGAGGGAGGGTGAGGATGAGAAGGAGAGAGAGAAAAAAAAAAGAGAGAATGAGAGACAGAGAGGGAGGGAAGGAGGGAGGGAAGGAGGGAGGGAGGGAGGGAAGGAAGGGGAGCAAGAGAGGAGAGGAGAATGAGGATGGGTGGGAGGGAAGAGAGGGAAGAGTGGGAAGGGAAGGATGAGGGAGAGGGAGAGGAGAAGAGTGAGCTAGGGAGGGAACGAGGATAAGGATGAGTGTAGTGGGAGGGTAGATGAAGAAGAGGAGAGAAAGTGGGAAATGAGAGGAGAGGAGAGGAGAAGAAAAGAGAAGAGAAGAGAAGAGGAGAGGGGAGGAGAGAAGAGAAGAGAAGAGAAGAGAAGAGGAGAGGGGAGGAGAGGAGAGGAGAGAAAAGAAGAGAAAAAGAAGAGGGGGGGGAGAGAAGGAAGAGAAGGGGGAAAGGAAGAGAAAGGGGAGGAGAGAGAGAAGAGAAGAGAAGAGAGGGGAGAGGAAGAGAAAAAAAGAGAAGAGAAGAGAAAGAAGAAAAGAGAAAAAAGAGAAGAGGAGAGAAGAGAGGAGAAGGAAGAAAAGAAATCAGAGGAAGAGAAGAGAAGAGAAGAAAGAAAAGAGGGAGAAGAGAAAGGAAGAGAAGAAAAGAGAAGAGAAGAGAAGGGAAGAAAGAGGGGAGAGAAGAGAAAGAAAGCGGAAGAGTAAAAACAAAAATAAGGAAGAAAAACGACAAAAGAAGAAAAAAATCAATAATAAGAAAATCAGAAAAAGAGAGAGAGAAAGTAACAGGAAAAAAAGAAAAAAGAAAAAACATTGTAGAAATAAAAAACAAAAGAAGAGTGAAAATTACGAAAAACAAACAAACAAACAAGGAATAAACATGAATAAAAAAACAAGTAGAAGACAACGAAAGAAATGGAATTAAGAGAGAAATAACAATAAAGAAGGAGAGGCATAGAGAGCCCTCAAGGCTCTCTGTAGGACGTGTGAGTGACGCCAGAGATCCCGGAGGAGGAGGAGGAGGGGGAGAAGGGGGGGAGGGGAGGGGGAGGAGGAAAGGGAGGGGGAGGGGGGGGAGGAGGAGGAGGAGGAGGAGGAGGAGGGGAGAAGGGGGAGGGGGAGGGGGAGGAGGAGAAGGGGGAGGGGGAGGAGGAGGAGGGGGAGGAGAAGGAGGAAGAGGAAGAAGGTGAGGAAGAAAATGGAAAAGAAAGAGAAAGAGAAGCGAAGGGAGAGGAGGAAATAAAAGATAAAAGAAGAAACAAAAAGGAGAAGAAGAAGAAGAAGAAAAAGCGAACTAACGGCGACCCAGAAATACATGTAATTGAGAGAAAAAAAAAAAAAAAAAAAAAAAAAAAAACAATAAATAAATAAAATTAATAATAAATAATAAAAATAAAAATAAATAAATAATAATAAAAATAAATAAATAATAAATAAATAACAAAAAAAAAAATATGATAATAATAATAATGAAAGGGCACCGAATACCCTAAATCTAATTTGGGAAATATGACATTTATTTCAATATTAAAAAAAAAAAAAAAAAAAAAAAAAAAAATCGTGTAAATTCAACATTTAGTCATGATACTATTTTTAAACCATCAGATCATCTAATCATTGAATAATAAATCTAATAATTGTGTAAAAATGTATAAATAAATGCATGAGATGCTGATAGAGCAACGAACGGCTTTCAGTAGGCCTACACAAAACCTGATAAATCAGATTAGATCTTATAACTAATTAGCATAAATACTTTCAAATTAAAAGCAAAATCCCAAAAGTTACGATTCCTCTCTCTCTTCCTTTATCTATATATAGACTAGACCTACTATTCTTAAGAAACAGAAACCGCGTAAAGATCAGTCAATACAAAAACAAAAATGGAAGAATGATTATGCCGATGAAAAAAAAAAACAAAAATTAATTAATTAAGGCAATCCCCCCGGCCCCCTATCGGGGATATATGGAGTTATTTCAGAAAAAAGCATTAGTAAAATTTATGTGCGTTTGGGGGGCTGGGGAAATGGAAAAGTACATTATCGGAAAACACGTAAAGGGATATATGTATTTACTTATATGCACGCACGCACGCATGCACGCACGCGCAAACCACACCAAAAAAAACAAAAAACACAAAAAAACACCCCACCACACACAAAAAAACAAAAAAACACACACCACACCACACACACACAACACACACAACCCAACAAACACACAACACAACAAAAAAACACAAAAAAAAAAAAAAACCAGGGAAACCACACCCAAATTTATTTATTAAAAAAAAAAACGGAAAATTGGGGGGAAGGGGCCCTTTTTGGGAGGTTTAAAAGGGGGGGGGAAGGGGAAGGGGGGGGGGGGGGGGAATAAAGGGGGGGGGGGGGGGGGGGGAGAGGGTTCAGGAGGGAGGAGAGTGGGAGGGGGGGGGGGAAAAAAAGGGGAGGGAAGAGGGGGGAGTAGGAGAGAAGGGAGGGAGGGGGAGAGGGAGAAGAAAGAGGGGGGGAGGGGGAGGGAGAAGGGGGGGGGGAGGGGAGGGGAAGGTGGAGAGGGTGAGGGGAAAAGCAGGAGAGGGAGAGGAAGAGGGAAGGGAGGGGGGGAGAGGGGGAGGGAGGGAGAGAGAGGAGAGAGAGAGAGAGAGAAGAGAAAGAGGGGGAGAGAAGGAGAGAGAGAGGGGGAGAGAGAGAGAGAGAGAGAGGAGAGAGAGAGAGGGAGAGAGGCAGAGACGGGGAAGAGACTGTGTATCTTAATCCCCTTTTCCCCCCCTCTTTTCCTTTCCTCCCCCCTTTTCCCCTTTTTTATTTCTGCACCCAAAGGCGCAAACATAATGTAACCCCTTTTCCCTTTTCCCCCCCCCTCCTCCTTCAACTTTTCCCCCCCTCATCTTCCTCCTCCCTCTCATACTCTTCCCCTCCTCCCTTTTCCCTCTTCCCTTTTCTTCCTTTCCTCTCCCCAAAATTTCCCCCTTTTCTCCTCCACCCATTTCCTCCCATCCTCCTCATCCCCATCCTCCTCCATCCTCCCCTCTTTATCCTTTTTTTATCCTCCCTTTATTTCTTCTTCTTTTCTTCTTTTTCCCTTTTTTTCTTTTCCCTTTTTTTTTTCTTCTTCTTTTCCCCCTCCTCCTCCTCCTCTCCTCCTCCTCCTCCTCCTCCTCCTCCCTTTTCCTCCCTCCTCCTCCCCTCTTCCTCGGGTGTGGAATGGGGGTGCGCCGGAACAGCCATCACGAATGAGTGAGGAAAGAGTAAAGGGAGAGAGCGATAAGAATAGAGAGGACAGAGAGAGATAAAGAGTAAAAATTGACGATAGGGAAACGATGGTCGGAAATGGAGAACCGGATGAGGGAGAAGGAGAGAGAGGGAGAGGGAGAAGGAGAGGGAGAGAGAGAGGGAGGGAGGGAGACGGGGGGAGAGGGGAAAAGGGAAAAAAAAAGGAAAAAGAAGGAGAGGATGAGATGGAGAGGATGAAGAAAAAGGAGGGGGGGGAAGGGGAGAGAGAGAGAGAAGAGAGAGAGAGAGGAGAGAGGAACGGGGGAAGAGAGGGGGGAAAGAGAGGGGAGGGAGAGGAGAGAGAGAAGAGAGGGGGAAAAGAGAAAAAAGGGAGAAGAGGGGAGAAAGAGAGAAAAGAAAAAAATCGAAAAAGGGGAAAAAGGACAAAAAAAAAAAAAAAAACAGCAAACCAAAAAAAAGACAAACGAACCAAAAAACCAAACACAACCCGACACACAAAACGAGAGACTTAAAACCACCTCACAGAAGAGAAATCAAACAGAAGAAGAAGAAAAAGAAAAAAATTAGGGGGAAAGAAAAAAGAGAAAACCCGGGCAAAATAAGGGAAAATCGCGTCCTCGCCTTTTCGTGGAGTGGAGACCCGGCTAGACACACAATTGTGTTTCTGTTACTTACAAAAAGGGAGCATTTTTTGTTTTTTTTTTTTAGGGGTTTTGTTTTTTATCGGGGGGTTTTTTTTTTTGCCTTTTTTTTGGCTTCTTTTTTAGTATTTTTCAAAATCGTTATGAAACACACACACACCACAGCCACGCAACCACACCAACACACACCCCACACACACAAAACCCCACACCACACCACACACACACACACCAACAAAAAAATAAAAAAAAAAAAAAAAAAAAAAAAAAAAAAAAAAAAAAAAACACAATATATATATTTTAATTATATCATATATATATTTATTTATTATTATATTACTATATATTATTTATTTATTTATTTAATCACA
>NC_051386.1:59861782-59864282 GCF_015228065.2 Penaeus monodon | reverse complement strand
TTTCTCCTCCTCCTCTCCTCTCCCCCCCTCCCCCTTCTTCCACTTCTTCTCCTTCTTTTCCTTCTCCTCTTCCACCACCACATCACCTCCTCCTCCTCCTCCTCCTCCTCCTCCACCTCCTTCACCACCACCATCAATACCACCATCATCACCACCACCACCACTTCCTCCTCCTCCTCCTCCTCCTCCTCCTCCTTTTCCTCCACCTTCTCCACTACCTCCTCCACCTCCTCCTCCTCCTCCTCCTCCTCCTCCTCCTCCTCCTCCTCCACCTTCTCCGTCCTCCTCCTCCTCCTCCTCCTCCTCCTCCCCTCCTCCTTCTCCTCCTCCTCCTCCTCCTCCTAAGCCAGTGCTATCCCCAACACTTCCCTCCACCGCATGTTTTGACGATACTCACTGACACTCCTAACATTATCTCGATTTTCTGCTCGTCGAAGTTATGGGGGGAAAAAAGGTTGTGGTTAATGTGGAAAATGTGGTTAATGTCCATAAAAGAAATTAATCTGACCGTATCTGTTGTTAAATGGGCCCCGAAGTGATAAAAACCATGGATGCTAAAACGCCACTGACCGGAGGCAAGGGGGGGGGGGGAGGCGTATCAATGCATTATGTTTATGTTTAGGGAGATACATACATACATACATATAGATACAGAGATAGATAGATAGATAGATAGATAGACAGATTATATATATATATATATATAAACAGAGAGAGAGAAAGAGAGAGAGAGAAGAGAGAGAGAAGAGAGAGAGAGAGAAGATAAAACGAGAGAGAGGAGGTAGAGCAGAGAGAGCGAGAGAGAGATAGAGAGAGAGAGAGAGAGAGAGTATTCGAGCGATTTTTTTTTATGCTTCGATAAGGTAAATAGACCGAGGTATAACAATGCATTAGGTTTTATGGTGTTTTTCAAGCATTATAGACCGCTTCCGAGTTTGGAGAACGGAATCAACATCAAGATTAACCAAGTAGATATAAAAAAAAAAAAAAAAACACGAAAACAATACGAGAAAATCATGAAAACAAAAGCATCCCCTCAACAAACACAGCAGCCAAAAGGACGAACAAGAAAGAACAAGATCCACAACAACAACAACAAAAACAAGAACATGAATGAACAAAGAACCGTTCCCTCCTGCAGAAGGACCTGGCACCTACCTCCTGTCAACCAGTCAAGGTCCAAGGACTCCTCCCATCCCGCGGAGCCCCCCGACCCTAGGTTTCCGGAGTCGAGTCCTTCCCGCCCCGGCGCGGAGCCCACAGGACCGAACTCCAGCATGGCGAAGGGCGGTGCGAAGGGCGGTGCGAGGGCGGTGCGAGGGCGGAGGGGCGTCAGGTCACACCGCTCGCGTCCACAAATTACCAGTAATGGTGATTGGTTCTTTGAGCTGCGGCGATCTCCGGGGATTACGAGCCTAGTTCACTTTCTTTTTTGCCTTTTTCTTTTTAAAGATTTTTTTTTTTTTCTTCTTAAATATATCCTCTATCTGAACCACGAAAGTGAACTCGACGGTGATAAAAATAAATAAAAAAAAGCACTGGGCAATCTACGTGCGAGGCATGAGTAGTTGTTTTATGTCAGATGACGGCTGAGATATCCGTCATAAAGTATGCACAGAATGGAACAACTCATTGATTGGGTACACACATCCGAACGCAGAAATTCAACCCATTCTCCTGCACGCTAACCGGGTCATCGCTCACTCTACCACAGCTGTTACCCTGTCACGCTTTAGGGAAGTCGTCCCCGGCCTCTAGGAGTCATCGGGGAGCCGCCTCCTTCGGTGCCAATAGATGCTCCTCCTGCGACCTGACTGTGCAAAGCGAAAATCCCCCGCTCTTTGTGTCGCCGGGCATTCACGTTTTCTGAGGCGAGGGTTCGTATGCAGTGCGATGGGCGGTCCAAACACTCACTCCGCTATCTGGGGTCAATGACACGCCATGACAGCCGCATCTCATGACAGGACCTGCAGCACGGCAGCGCCCCCCGTTGGCATTTCCCCCGTAAGTCTCCGCCAGCGTCTCTTTAGGGTTCCCCTCCCCGAACACACGCGCGCGCGCACACCCAGCCGGAGCGCCTTTTCCCTCCCGACCACTCGCTGGCGTTACCACCAGCACACTGAACTCAGACACACCCACCAGCCGCTCGGACCCAGGAGGGAGAGGCAGGGGGTCCGGTGGAAGGACGCGCGGCCCCCTGTCAGCCCCCCCGAGTCGCCCCTTGCCGACCCCTTTTCCCCAGCCCCTTTCCGGAGGCCCCTGACCGAGCACAAGCGGCGAGTGTCCTTCCCGCACCTTCTCGAATTGCAGACTGACCTTTTTTTTCTCCCTCCCCCCTACCAAGGTTACACGAGGAACCCAAAAGGAAGCTGTTATAAAGTGCCACGTAATCTTTAACCACCTGTTTCGCGCGCTACGGTGGAAGTGGGGAACGATATTCCTTGTAGGACGGAAGTAGAAACATGTCGGGACGTGTTCTGCGTATTATCGTATTATCAAC
>NC_051386.1:59849282-59851782 GCF_015228065.2 Penaeus monodon | reverse complement strand
TGAAAATTTGGGATTTACATTATTTTTATATAACATAAAACATACGTAAAAGTATAAAAGGTGACGTAGAGAGATCAATTAATAATATTTTTTACTTTAAAATTTTTCAGGTATTACATTCTTTGTAAATTGTTAATTCATTGCGGTAATTGTAGTGAAAGTCAAAAGTTATAATTTGACTTGCGTCGTACATTGTCACCAGTTTTACCTTTCTTATTCATTATTATTATCGTCATTATTAGTATCATTATCATTATCACTGTCATTATCCTTATCAGCAACATTATTACCATTATCATTAACATAATTAACATAATATAATTTTCATTATCATTTTTCATTATCCTTAATATCACTACTATCGTCACCATTATCATTATTACTATCATCAAACAGTTTTCTAAAGGTTTTTTTTACATTTTCTTTTAAAAAATCTTCCCCCTTTTCCTTTCCCCCCTTTCCCCCCCTTTACGCTCGTCTCTCTGTCTTTAAGAAATTTTAAATCTATTTTGGCACGGAAGGAACACACTTACACTAATTAAAAACAAGGTGGATACACGTAAGAGAGAAAACACCGCCGCACGAAGGTTTTTTCAAAAAACTTTTACGATGAAAAGGGAAAAGAGAGAGAGAGAAAAAGGGAAAGGGAAAAAGAGGGAGAGAGAAAGAGAGGGGAGAGAGGGAGAAAAAGAGAGGGAGAGAGAGAGAGGAGAGAGAGAGGGGGAAAAGGGGAGGGGAGAGAGGAAAGAGGAAAAGAGAGAGAGAGACGAGAGAGAGGAAAAGGGGAAGAGAGGAAGGGCCGAGAAGGAGAGAGAGAGAGGGGAAAAAGGAAAAAGAAAGAGGAAAAAGGGGAAAAAAAAGAGAGGGAGAGAGAAGAGAGAGAGGAGAGAGAAAGAGAGAGGGGAGAGAGAGAGAGAGAGAGAGATGGAAGAGAGAGAGAGGAGAGAGAGGAGAGGGGGAGAGAGAGAGAGGGGAGAGGGGAGAAGAAGAGGAGAGAGAGAGAAGGGGAAGGGGAGAGAGAGAGGACGAGAGGGGGGAGAGAGGAGGGGAGAGGGGGGAGGGGGGAGAGAAGAGAGAAATGAGAGAGGAGAGAGAGAGAGGAGAGGGGAGGGGAGAGAGGGGGAGAGAAGAGAGGGGGGGGAGGAGAGAGAGAGAGAGAGGAAAGGAAATGAGAGAGAGAAGAGGGGAGAAAAGAGGGAAAAGGGGAAAAAAAAGAGAGAAGGGGGAGGAAAAGGAGAGAGGGGAGAGAGAGCAAAGGGAGAAAAAGAGAAGGGGAAGGGAGGAGAGAAAAGAGAGAAAGGAAGAGGAGAGAGAGAGAGAGGAGAAAGAGGGGAAAAAAGGGGGAGAGAGAAGAAAAGAGAGAGAGGGAGAGAGGGCCCAGAGAGAGAGGGGGAGAGAGGAGAAGGGAAAAGAGAAAGAGAGAAAGGGGAAAAGAGAGAGAGAGAAAGGGGGAAAAAAAAGAGAGGGGAAGAGGAGGGAAAAGGGGGGAAGGGAGGAAAAGGAAAAGAGACGAAAAGGGGGAAAAGAGAAAAGGAGGGGAGCAGAGAGAGAGGGAAAGAGAAAGGGAAGAGAGAGAGGGGAAAAGGGGGTGAGAAGAGAGAGGGGGAGAAAAAGGAAAGGGGGAGAGAGAGAGAGAGAGAAGATGAGGAGGAAGAGAGAGAAAAGAGAGAAGAGAGAGAGAAAAAACGAGAGAGAGAAAAAAGAAAAAAGGAGGGGAGAGGAGGAAAGGGGAAAAAGAGAGAGAGGGGAGAGGGGAAAGAGGAAAGGGGTTTAAAAGAGAGAGAGGAGAGGGGAGAAAGGGGGAGAAAGAGGAAGGGAAAGAGAGAGAGAGAGAAAAGAGAGAGGGAGAGAAAAACGAGAGAAGAGAAGGGGGAAAAAGGGAGGAGAGAGAGAGGGGGGAAAGAGAAAATTTAAAGAGAGGCGAAGAGAGGGGGAGAGAAAGAGGGAAAGGGAAGATGAAAGAGAGAGAGAGAGAGAGGAAAGGGAGAGAAAGAAAGAGGAAAGGGAAAAGAGGGGAGAAAAGAGGAAGAGAGAGAGGAGAGAGAGAAAAGAGGAGAGGAAAAGGAAAAAAAAACAGGAAAGGGGGGAGAGAGAAGAGAGAGGAGAGAAGAGGAAAAGAAGAGAAAGGGAGAGGAAAAAGGGAAAAAGAGAGAGGGGAAAGGGGGAAAAAGGAGAGAGAGGGGTAGAGAGAGAAAAGAGAGAGAAGAGAGAGAGAAAAGAGAAGGAGGAAAGGGAGAGAGAGAGGGGAGGAAAAAGAGAGGAGAGAGAGAGGAGAGAGAGAGAGGGAGGGGGAGAGAAAGAGGAAAGGGGAAAAGAAAGAGCGAAAGGGAAAAGAGAGAGAGAGAGAGAGGGGAGAGGGAAAAGAAGAAAGTGGGGGAGAGAAAAGGGGAGGAGGAAGAGAGGAGAAGAAAATGGAGGAAAAATGAGACGAGAGAGGAAAAAGAGAGGAAAAAAAGAGAAAAGAAAGAAAAGGGGAGAGAAATGGGATTTTTTTAAAAAA
>NC_051386.1:59834282-59836782 GCF_015228065.2 Penaeus monodon | reverse complement strand
TTAATTGCCAAATATACATACTTATACTCAGATGCACTTAAACATAGACAGTATGTGTGTGTGTGTGTGTGTGTGTGTGTGTGTGTGTGTGTGTGTGTGTGTGTGTGTGTGTGCTCGCGTGTGTGTGTGTGCATGAGTGTGTGCATGTGTGTGCATGAGTGTGTGCATGTGTGTGTGTGGGTGTGTGCATGTGTGTGTGTGGATGTGTGCATGTGTGTGTGGATGGTGCATGTGTGTGTGGATGTGTGCATGGTGTGTGTGGATGTGTGCATGTGTGTGTGTGGATGTGTGCATGTGTGTGGGGGGATGTGTGCATGTGTGTGGGGGGATGTGTGCATGTGTGTGTGTGGATGTGTGCATGTGTGTGGGGGGATGTGTGCATGTGTGTGTGGATGTGTGCATGTGTGTGTGGATGTGTGCATGTGTGTGTGTGGATGTGTGCATGTGTGTGTGGTGGATGTGTGCATGTGTGTGTGTGGATGTGTGCATGTGTGTGTGTGGATGTGTGCATGTGTGTGTGTGGATGTGGTGCATGGTGTTGTGGGGATGTGTGCATGTGTGTGTGTGGATGTGCATGTGTGTGTGTGGGGGGTGTGAGGTGTGGTGGATGTGTGCATGTGTGTGGGGGATGTGCATGTGTGTGGGGGGATGTGTGCAGTGTGTGTGTGGATGTGTGCATGTATGTGTTGTGGGGGTGTGTGCATGTGGGGGGGATGTGTGCATGTGTGTGTGGGGATTGTGTGCATGTGTGTGTGTGAGATTGTGTGCATGTGTGTGTGTGGATGTGTGCATGTGTGTGGGGATGTGTGCATGTGTGTGGGTGGATGTGTGCATGTGTGTGTGTGGATGTGTGCATGTGTGTGGGGGGATGTGTGCATGTGTGTGGGGGGTGTTGTGGATGTGCTGTGTGTGGGGATGTGTGCATGTGTGTGTGGATGTGTGCATGTGTGTGTGTGTGTGATGTGTGTGGGGGATGTGTGTGTGTGTGTGTGGATGTGTGCATGTGTGTGTGTGGATGTGTGCATGTGTGTGTGGGGGGGGTGTGTGGATGTGTGTGGGGGGATGTGTGTGTGGTGTGTGTGGGGGATGTGTGGATGTGTGTGGGGGTATGTGTGCATGTGTGTGGGGGGATGTGTGCGTGTGTTGTGCGTGTGATGTTGTGCGTGTGTTGTGGGGGTTGTCGTGCGTGTTGTGGGGGTTTTGTGGGGCGTGTCTGTGGGCGTGTTGTGCGTGCGTGTGTGCGGGTCTGTTTTTGCGGTCTGTGGGTGCGTGTCTGTGCGTGCGTGTCTGTGCGTGGTGTCTGTGCGTGCGGTCTGTGCGGCGGTCTGTGCGTGGGGGTCTGGTGTACGCGCGGGCTGGCGTGCGTGTCTGTGAGGTCTGTCTGTGCGTGGTGTCTATATTTTGTATGTACCACCTGACTTACTATCTTATTTACATAGGCGCCGTGAAAAGGTTTTCGATCTCGGCAGCGCTTAGCCTACGTCCTTGCATGCGTTTCTGGGTATTTCTGGCAATGTGGGAACCTAATGGGCCATGTACCCTTTTCGGCGTCGTGGATCCGGCGCTGGCACAGGTACATAAATTTCAAATGAACACAAGAACACTAACAAACATTATTCCAAATGCCGCACGCACGAAAAAGTACGCACGGCAAAACGCACGCACACAACTCAACACTCCCTCGCTTTTGATTTTTCACACTCACACACCTAAACACTCACTATCCTTTTCACATCAGGACTCACGCGGCGCATCACAGGTCACCCCTTCTCGCTAAGACAAGAAAACATTCAACGCACAAGCAGCTCTCACATTACGTGCACGCAGATAAACAAAACCAACACGACCCCAAAAACGAAGCTCAACAACACACACCTCTCTTCGCTCATCACCCATTCTGTAGTACCCATCTCTGATTTTATTCATTTCGTTCCGTTTCGGTGCGGTTACTTTTATACGTTATTTATTTTTCTGTTAGTATTGTTTTCCGTAAAACAGCAGCTTATTATGGGTACTTGCTTTGAAAAAAGAAAAACAAAAACAAATCATTACTACAATACTAAAACCACTTTCTGAATTTACTGTGTTCCCTCGCATCTCAACATAAAATAATGGATAAGTAGTAGTAAACCCCGTGGTTATTTTTTTATTATGGGGTTTCTTCCGTTTGTTTATTTTCGTTTTTATTCGTATTTGCGTATGTTTTGTTCTTTGTTGTTGTGTATGTTTTTCTGTATGTCGAGCTATTCATGTACTTTTGGTTTGTAAAAGAAGAAAAGAAATATTATGCAATATATACTACTATATATGAATTTACATGTTCCCGCAATGAACCAACATAATGTAAAAGTAAGAAGTAAACGAGATAGCATTATATGTATGATGGCATTTATTTTTTATTGCATGTATGTTGCAGGGTATGCATGTATGCAAAAATATGTATGTATGCATATTATTGCAATTTAAAGTCATGATCATTGCAAATGTTTGTCATAACGTA
>NC_051386.1:59826455-59834182 GCF_015228065.2 Penaeus monodon | reverse complement strand
GGGAAAATTTTTGGGAATTTCGAAAAATTTCCCCTTGTTCTTTTGGTTTCGATACTAGGGGTTTAGATGAGCTTTTTCTCGGGGGATCAATTGGTTCGTTGGCACTCGCAGGTTTTGTTAACCTTGCGGCCTTACCCCTTGCATTCCCGTATTCCCATATCGGCCTCTTCGAGTTGACAAAAACATAGCTTGATTTTGGGAGAGGCATTTCGTTGAGGGGGTGTGATAGTAGGGGGGGGGGGGAGCGAGAAAATAGATACGGAGGAACCGAGTCGGGTTGGGGAAAAAAAAAATATCGTGGTGCTGCACTCTCGTGTTTGCTTAAATTCCTGTGGTGTTTTTTTAATCTTTTTCCCTCCCCTAATATACCCACTTTTTAGCTCTGCGTCTCGATTTGTTGTTTGGGTTTAAAGCTTAGTCTGACCCCTCGGTTTCCAATGTCAGAAATTTACAAAAACCCCCTGTAAATTTTTAATGCATTTAAAAAAATCCGTTTAAAATAAGAATAATTTCTTTGATATAATATCTCGTTAGAAAAAAATATCGGCGGTTTCAGGTCCCCCTTCCGTGGGTTTTCTTTTACCACTTGCATTTTTTTTTTTACAATTTTTTCCCTTAAAAATATATTTAATTTATATATAATTAATATATATATATAAATAAAAAAATATTATATATTTTTTTAAAAAATCTTAAAAAAAAACTTTTAAAAAAAAATCATGCAATGGTAAAATGAACCCACAAAGAGGCCCTAAACCCGCCGATTTTTTTTCTAAAATTTGAGATTTTATATCAAAAAAGATTATATCATTATTTTAAACGAATTTTTTTAAAATGACATTAAAAATTCAAGGTTTTCTTTCTAATTACTGACATTGGAAACCGAGTGTAGACGTAAGCATAACCAATAACAACCGAGACGCAGAGCTAGAAAAAAAGTGGAATATTAGGGGAGGGGGAAAAAGCATTTAAAAAAAACACACAGGAATTTAAGCAAAACACGAGAGTGCAGCATCACACGATATTTTTTTTTCCCAACCTGACTCGGTCTCGTATCTATTCTCTGCTCCCCCCCCCCCCTACAAATATCACACCTCTTCAGCGAAATGCCATCTCCCAAGATCAAGCTATAGTTTATGTCAACTCGAAGAGGCCGATATGGCAATACGGCAATGCAAGGAGTAACGGCCGGACAAGGTTAACAAGTCTGCGAGTTGCCAACGAAGCCAATTGACTCCCCGAGAAAAAGCTCATCTAAACCCCTATGTATCGAAACCAAGACAGATTTCGATTCCATCTAATGGAAGGGTCATCCGTCTCTTCGAAAAGTAATGACCCTAAAGAGGAGCGTGTCAGTGCTAGCCAGTGGGGAGGGAAATCGGCGAAAGAATAAGTGGAGAGGTAGCTGGAAGCGCGCATTAACCAGAGAGCAACTGTGGAGGTGGCGGTCTGGGGGAGCACAGGGCAACGAACACCTTTACATTACAGTCTATATTTCAAACTGCGTCTGTAAGGAGTGTTTGTGCTACGAAGGAGAGAGGAAAAAAAAAACAATAGAAAAGAGCGTGTCTTTCTGTGTATCTGTGTTTTGTGGTGTATTTTCCCCCAGACTATTTTTCTTTTCTTTTCTTTTCGTGTGAGCAAAGTGAGACATTTTTTTTCCCCAAGGCCTATTTTCGTTCTTCTGGAGTTCATCCTCACCTGCGTGCATCGTTATTCCGGCTGGATCTAGTAAGAATTTGTATTTTCTTTCTGTTCTTAAAGAACCATATTATCGTATCGTTATTATGGAAAAATTGTCCCATTTCCCGCTTAATTACATAACTTGTGTTCTGTATTATAACGAAAACGAAATACACGTGTTTTTCCCGGATAGCGTTAGCACAATAACCCGTCGATATCTAACTGATTTGTCACCGAAATAAAACACATACACCCGCATGCCAACCTAAGATTCGTCCTCAAGTTGTTTAATGAGTTAATGCTGTGAGAACCAAAGAATTCCGTCGTCAGGTCGGCTCGTGGGCCAAGCATCCCCAGGCCTGTATGATTCTCGTTATTAGTATCTGGCTTTCCGACGAGTCATGTGCGTCTCCTTGTACATACATGCATACATGCATGCATACGTGTGAATATGTACATGCATGCGTTCATACATACTTATATCATACATCCGTGCATACATGTATACACACGTGCATACATGCGTACACACGTGCATACAGCGTACACACGTGCATACATGCATACGCGTGCATACATATATGAATACGTGTATACATACATGGATACATGCATGCATAACGCTTGCATACATCAAATATGCATAAATGCATGCATGCATGCACACATACAAACATGCACGCATGCATATGCATGCATATGCATGCATGCATACATATACATACATGCACGCATGCATATGCATGCATTCATACATATACATACATGAACGCATGCATACATACACATGCACGCATACATAAATGCATACATATATACATACATATATGCATACATAGATGCATGCATACATTCATACATATGCAGACGTACATGCATGCATACATACATATGCATACATGCATACCCAATGCATACCCACATGCATACCCACATACATGCATACATACAGACAAAAAAATTGATGCTAGTTTTAACAAGTATCATATATGTTATTTCCTTTTTTTTTGTTTTTCATCCTTTTTCTTTTTTGGGTTTGCGCGGGGCACGAAATTCGAAAATTGTTTTTGTTTTAGTTGTTTTTTTTTCTTTTCTTTTTTTTTTACCCAAAAGAAAATGAAAAAGTTCACTTTTGGAAAAAAAAAATAAAACCAAAAAAAACAAAATAACGTTCGATAAAACGAAAGCAAAAGGGGAAACGCCCATAATAAAAAAAAATTGGGGGTATAAGCAATTTTTATTAAAAAGAAAAAAAAAAACGCAAAAAAAGGGTTTTTAGCCGGTCAAGGGGTTTTAGACCAAGCACAAAAGAAGCCCCGGGAAGGAAGGCCGCAGACAAAGAGGAGGCGGGACGCCGCTGGGAGGGGGGGAAAAAGGGACGGGAAGGAGGGGGAGGGGGAAAAAGCGGGGGGAGGGGGGGGCGGCGGGGGCGGCGGGGGGCGGGGCGGCAAGAGGAAAAAGGGGCCGCCGAGGGGCAGCAGAGGGGGACCGGCCAGCCGACCGACGCCGAAAAGGGAGGGCCAAGGGGCCCACGCGAAAACCCAAAAGCAAGGGGAGGGGACGGGGCGGGGCCAAGGGGAAACCCACGGCGCCAAAAGGAAAAAAGTCATTGGACCTACAAATACAAAACCACCAAACAAAACCACACAACCCAAACCAAACCGCCTACACAGACCCCCCCAAAACCCCCCAAAAAACCCCCACACCCCAGCACAAACCCCAAAAACAGCCCCAAAACCCCCACAACACGCCCCACACCCCCCAACACGCCCACACCCCCAAAAACCCCACGCACAACCCCCCCACACAAGCACAACCACCACCACAGACACCAGCCAGACACCAGCAAAACCACCCAAACCAGCACACACCACCAAACAGCCCACCCCCACCCAACACCCCACAAACCCCACCAAACCCCCACCCCAACACCCCCAAAACACCACCACAGAACCCCACCAAAACCCCAGCCAGCACACACCACAACAACCACCACCAAAACCCCCACACATAGGGGCCCAACATCCCCCAAACCAAAAACAAAATTTCACACTCCACACACACAACACCACACCCCCCACAAAACCCCCCCACAGCACACATCCCCCACACCATCCACACATACCCCACACACAGCACACATCCCCCCACACACAGCCACATCCCCACCACATGCACAAAAATCCCACACACACAATCCACACACCACATCACACACCCCCCCACCCACAACAACTGCCACATACACACACCTGCACACATCCCCCCAACATGCCACATCCCCACACCAAGCACACATCCACCACACACATGCACACATCCACACACACACAGCACACATCCAACACACACATGACACATCCCCCCACACACAGCACAAAAATGCAACACCCCCCACACACATGCACCACCACACAAAATTTGCCCACCCCCCACACACATGCACACACCCCACCCACCCCCCACCCCCATGCAAATCCACACACCACATGCACACATCCCCCAACAATGCACACATCCCCCACACACTGCCCACATCCCCCCAAACATGACAATCCCCCCACACACATGCACACACCCCCCACACACATGCACCTCCCCCACACACATCACACCCCCCCCCCCCCCACAACATCAAATCCCCACCACATCACCATCCAACCCCCACCACACATCCCCACACATCCCCCCACCACCCCATGCACACCCCCCACAAAATCCCCCCACACACATGCACACATCCCCCCAACACATGCACACCCCCCACCACATGCACCATCCCACACAACATGCACACATCCACACACACAATGCACCTCCCCCACCAGCACACATCCAACACACATGCACACACCCCCCCCACAACATGAAACAATCCACAACAACATGCAAATCCACACACCCAGCACACATCCCCCCACACACACACATCCCCCCCCACATCACCCCCCCCACACATGCACAACCCCCCACAAATGCACACCCCCCAACACACATGCACACACCCCCCACACCTGCACACACCACACAACACATGCACACATCCACACACACAATGCCACACCCCCCACACCACACATGCACACATCCACACCACACATGCACACTCCCCCCACAAAAAAAAAAATCACACATCCCCCCACACACATGCACACATCCACACACACATGACAAAACCCCACCACAGACACTCCCCAACACATGCACACACCCCCCCCACACATGACACATCCCCCCACACACATGCACACACCCCCCACAACATGCACACAAACCCCCACACACATCCAACAAAAATCCACAACACACCCCTGCACAACCCACACACACATGCACACATCCCACACACACACCCCCCACACATCCCCCACACAACACGTGCACACACCAACACACACATGCACCCCATCCCACCACACATGCAACATCCAACACAACACCCTAAAAGCACACACCCACAACAAAACACCCCCCCCACACCATACCCCCCACCACACATGCACACATCCACACCACCCATGCAACTCCACACCCACCCCATCCCACAAATAAACCCACCCCACACATGAAAACAATCCAAAAAATTACAACATGCACACATCCAACACACAGCACACATCCACACCAAACATGCACACATCCACACACACATGACACATCCAACAACATTCACCCCCAATCCACACAACACACACCCCCCAACAAAATCACACACCAACAAAATGAAATAAACCCACAAAACACAACACCCACACTCCACCCACACACCCCCATGACACACCAAACCACACACACCACCCCGCACACACACCCCACACACACACCACACACACACACACACCACACACACACACACACACCAAAACCAAATACTGTCTATTTAAATGCATCGATTTTAGATGTAATTTGGAATTAAGATAACAATTATTAAAAAAAAAGGGAGAGAGAGAGAGGAGAGAGAGAGAGGGGAGAGGGAAAGAGAGAGAGAGAGAGAAGAGAGAAAAGAGAGAGAAGAGAGAAAAAATGTACCGTGTCCGATACGGGGAAAGTGAATACGGGAGCTGTTTTCGGGAGCAAGGGTTTCGAATCCGTGGACTGAATAAAAAGATTCTGCTTCCCCGCGTCCGTATTAAAAACACTATCACAAATTCTAAAATTCCGCATTTTTAAGAAAAGGGAAGTGCTTTCGAATTTTTGTTTTATCAAAAGGTTTTTAATTTTTTTTACACCGCCCAGAAAGTAAAATTTTTTGAGTTTTTGCATTTACTTTACCCCCTGCTCTTGGAGGAGTACGTGGTAGGGTCCCCAGTCCTTTCCACGGAGAGTGCCGGTGGTAAACCTTTTTTTTGAAATATTTCTATTTTACCCGGGTTGGGACCGCACTGACGGGGCTGGTTTGGCCACCAGTTTTTTATATTTTGTATATATATGAATATTATATATAATATATATATATATTATAATTTTATATATGATTACATATATACACCAAACCACACCACCACCCCAAAAAAAATAAAATATATAAAAATTAAATATTATTATAATTTTAAATATATTCTTCTTTTAACGGTAGGTTCATGTCACCCGCCGGGGCACAGCAATATTTAATTGTATTTTTATGTTGTATGCTCTTGGGGGTAGGGTAGGGCCCCCTTTTTTCCACGGAGAGTGCCGGGGGTTTACCTTTTAGGTAATCATTCTCTCTATTTATCCGGGCTTGGGACCAGCACTTGACCCGGGCTGACTTGGCACCCAGTGGCTAGGCAGACAATCAAGGCGAATTTCCCCTGCCTAAGGGAACAACGCGGCGCTCGGCGATTTCGAACCCTGAACTCGGGACCGCCGTCGCGACAGTTTTGAGTCGACGCTCTAACCATTCGGCCACCCCGGCCTTGACGATCATGGGCTTCCATGATTTTTCTTAGCAATTTAGAGCGGTGGTTTGCCATTGCCTTCCGCCCGGGGTTTTTATCGAGTCACCATCTCTATTTACCCGGCACTGACTTGAGCTGGCTTGGCCACCCAGTGGCTAGGCAGGCAATCAAGGTGAAGTTCTTGCCCAAAGGGAAACAACGCGTCGTCGGTGACTCGAACCCTCGAACTCAATTGCCGTCGTGACATTCTGAGTCCGACGCTCTAACCTTCGGCCACCGCGGCCCCATATATATAATATTAATATATATTATATATATATAATTTTTATATTATATATATATATATAAATATATACATATATATGGGGCCGCGGTGGCCGAATGGTTTTGAGCGTCGGACTCAAGACTGTCACGACGGCCCAAACTGAGTTCGAAGTTCGAGTCACCGCCGCCGCGTTGTTTCCCTTAGGCAAGGAACTTCACCTCGATTGCCTACCTAGCCACTGGGGGACCAAGTCAGCCCAAGTCCGTGCCGGGTAAAATGAGATGGTGACCGATAAAAACCCGGGCGGAAAGGCAATGGCAAATCACCGCTCTAAATTGCCAAGAAAAACATGGAAGCACATGATCGTCAAGGCCGCGGTGGTCGAATGGTTAAGCGTCGGACTCAAGACTGTCACGAACGGCATTCTGAGTTCGAGGGTTCGAGTCACCGACCGCCGCGTTGTTTTCCCCTTGGGCAAGGAACTTCACCTCGATTGCCTGCCTAGCCACTGGGTGGCCAAGCCAGCTCAAGTCAGTGCTGGGCCCAAGCCCCGGGTAAAATAAGAGAGAATGTTACCTAAAAAAGGTAAAACCGGCACTCTCCGTGGAAAGGCACGTGGGGACCCTACCACGTACTCACTCCAAGAGCATCACAACGTGAACTGCAATTGAGTATCATGCTGTGACCCACGCGGCTCAGACATGAACCTACCGTTAAATGATTGTATATATATTAATATATATATATATAATATATATAATTATATATATATATATATATTTTTAAATTTAAATTGCGGGTGTGATGGTACAAGTGAAGAAAGCGCAGATGAGTTTAGTGTCGAGATGGTAGGGTCCACGGGTGCTTTAAAATGGCATACCGTTATTGATGATATATATATA
>NC_051386.1:59814240-59816740 GCF_015228065.2 Penaeus monodon | reverse complement strand
CCGAGCGATTAATTACACCAAACACAGCATTTCCTCGAGCCCTTCAAAAACAAACAAACAAAAACAAACCAAACTGCAACTCCAAGACTGCAAGATTCTCTCAAGACACAGACAAGGACGAAGCTATGGCATTTGCAACGCATTCACAGCCGCCGATTCGTGCAACATTTGCAACATGTAGGCTATCACGACTTCTCAGGGGCTTCTCTGTTATACTGTGGGGCTTCCTCGGCCTGTGATTATAGGAGAGAGATGGGCGGAAGAGGGAATTAAAGGAGAAAGGGGAGAGAGAGAGAGTGAGAAGGTGGAGGATGAAAGGGGGGGGAGGGAAGAGGGAGAGAGACGGACAGGGGGAGGGGAAATGCGGAAGGGGAGGGAGAAGGGGGAAGAGAGAGAGAGAGAGAGAGGGAGAGAGAAAGGTAAAGATGGATTAGAAAGAGAGAGAAAGGGAGAAAGAAAGAAAGAGAGAGAGACCGTAAAAATACGCCAAGTCAAACACACACACAGAAAAAAAAAAGTCGCCACGAGAGTAAAAGGTCAAGAGGCAACGAGGTCATACATACAGCATTCTTTGCCGTCACGCTCCGTCCCAGCGAGGTCACGTCCTTCGCAAGGTCGCCCGAGAGTTTCCCGCGCCGCCGGGAAGACGCCCCCAGCTCTGGTCTGGCTTCGAGGCACCCCCCCCCCCTTCGCCTCCCACCCCCCTTCCCCTTCCCCCTCCTCCTCCTCTCTCCTCCTCCCCCTCCCCTCCTTGTCTTTCCCTTCCCCCTTCCCCTACTTCCTCTCCCCTCCTCTCCCTTCCTTGTCCTTTCCTTCCCCTCCCCCCTCCTCTCCTCTCCTCTTCCCTCCTCTCCTCTCCTCTTCCCCCCCTCTCCCCTCCTTCCCCTCCTCTCCTCTTCCCTCCGTCCTCTCCTCTTCCCTCCTTCCTCTTCCCTCCTTCCTCTCCCCTCCTCTCCCTTCCTTGTCCTTTCCTTCCCCTTTCCTTCCCCTCCCCCCTCCTCTCCCCTCCTCTTCCTTCCTCTCCTCTTCCCCTCCTCCCCCTCTCCCCCTCTCCCCTTCCCCCAGACATGTCTAGTTGGCTCGGCTGCAACGCACGGCGGGGGTGAAGGGGAGGGGGTGGAAGGGGGAGGGGGTGTGAGAATGCGAAGGGGGGGGGAGTGGGAAGGAAGAGAAGAGGGAATGGGAGAAAGGAAGAGGAGAGGGAATGGGAGAAAGGAAGAGGAGAGGGAATGGGAGAAAGGAAGAGGAGAGGGAATGGGAGAAAGGAAGAGGAGAGGGAATGGGAGAAAGGAAGAGAATGCGAAGGTGAAGAATGTGGGGGTGGGGGGAGAAAAGAGAGAGAGAGATTGAGATTAAGACAGATTGAGAGAGAGAGAGAGACAGAGAGAGGAGAGAGGGGGAAATGGGGGAGGGCAATCCCTTGATAACGGAGGTTCTCTCCTGAGATTCCTTGACAGACTGAATATATATATATATATATATATATATATATATATATATATATATATATATATATATATATATATATATATATATATATGCGAAGTCAGGCGTAGGGATAACATACGACAAAACGCATATCACCTAAAATACAAATATATAACCATTTTCGAAATTTTGAGAGAGAAAAGGATGGATAAACGAGGAAATTTACATGCATAATAATAATAAAAAAAATATATAAAGCGAACATCAGTTACTGTAATTCTTATTAATTTATTCATTTTTAGGATATGCATTTTCATTTGGTTTACTATTCGCAAAGAAATATAACCGGAAAAGATGTTTATTGTCTTAGTGAACAATTTTGTCCGAATAGTGACACTTGAACCGAAAGTTGAAAATTCTCAAAAAAAACTTTTCTCGGGTATTATTTCCTGAGGCATGTTTTGGAAAATAGAAGATACTCGGACGAAAAGATATTCACATATTTTTAATCGAGTAATTTGGCACAATTGCGGAGAATTAAGCGATAGAAAAGAATATAATCATTACCATCGAGGTTTGTGGCGCCCGCCGGAGATAGATAACAAATGACAAGCGGCGGTTCCCGTGCGCATGATTTTCCAAGCAGAATTTTTTTCGCATAAATTCTCCAGTTAGATCTTGTATTTGGTCAGTTTTAAAAGCCAATAATGCGAATTTTTAAAAAATGAATTTAAGTTCAGATTTAAGCGCCTTTTGAATAATAAATTGCGTCTATCTAATACAGTTATTAACTTATGGGTAATTACGGGTAATACCAATAACGGAAACGAGATTATCGTTTTTTTTTCAGTTTATCGATAATAAGTTTAATTGTTTTCAATTATTATTCATTATCGGTGTAACAAAGGGCGCATGGGACATTTTACAGTGTCCTAGCCTACTTTTTTTTCCAGATTAACGATTTTTCGTGTATTATATAGCACATGCATTTAATTTATATACTGTCATGATGTTTAATTTTGAGTTCATATATCGTATAATGATAATGAGTAATGATAATGTTGATATTAAC
>NC_051386.1:59799240-59806740 GCF_015228065.2 Penaeus monodon | reverse complement strand
CTCTCTCTCTCTCTCTCTCTCTCCTTCTCTCTCTCTCTCCTTCTCTCTCTCTCCCCTTCTCTCTCTCTCTCCTCTCTCTCTCTCTCTCTCCTTCTCTCTCTCTCCCCTTCTCTCTCTCTCTCTCTCTCTCTCTCTCTCTCCTCTCTCTCTCTCTCTCTCTCTCTCTCTCTCTCTCTCTCTCTCTCCCCCCGTCTTCTCCTTTCATGCATTTGTGATTCACCATTACAACACGCGTCATAATCATTAATCGTAAATACTGAAAGAGTTTACCTAACACAGCATTATTACTATGGTGATGTGCGTTATATTTCCAATTATGAGAGTGAAGCCTTTTTTTTTTTTAAACTGTATAATCTCATGCAAATCCCTTTTAATACGAGATACGCCCATAAATTACGTTTAATATGATGAACGATGATGGAATTTAGAAGTGTAAGTGATGAATATTGAAGTTAAATCAGGTTTTGAAATGAGTACGATATGGTTAAGCCCGTTATCATCTATTAGTCTTTGCACTTACATTATCATTTTTTTTTTCTTTTTTTTAGAAACGTGGGAGAAGAAATAATTCTGTATTCATGTATGCATTTGGTGTAAAGAAAAAATGTAAATGAATCTTAAAAGCCCGCTAATGTGTGTCTGCGATGTAGACGGGAGAGGGAGAGAACACCTTGCTGTTTCTACGCCATGGATATTTTTTTTTGGGGGGGGGGTCTTGCCTCTAAAAAAAAAGTGAAAGAAAGCTACATTTAATGCCTCTTTGATGTTGTTTTCCCAAGAACAGTGTCTTTGGTTGATGATGGGTTGTTCTTTTTGAAAACATTGCCACGTAGATTAGAGACGAACCGAGTGTTCATAATATTATGTAGGGAATATTTGCGTTTTGGGATTATTTTTTTTCTTATCCTTCTTCGGTCTCTACGTAATTAAGCTATGGATATCAGGTCTCTTTACCGTCCTAACAAAAGGGTAGGAATATCCCTTTTATGTAGAAGAAACATTCTAATAAACTTTTTTTTATAGTTTTTTTTTCTGTCACTTAATATTATTATGTTTGTATAACGAAAAAGTTATTGTCAAAATATCTCGCTCAATGGGAATATTAATCTTCATTTACGAATTCTTGCTTTGAACTTTGATCTAACATAATCCGTTGTTCCTTTGATCAAACTTTTTAAAAATGAAATAATAGTCACTATCAAAGGGAAATAAATACCTCTACCAGCAACTTTTTTTTTCTTTTTTTACAGGGATAAAAAAAATAACGAGAGAGAAAATGTCATTTCTATTCTCGTACACAAACTTTGATATTAACATTCCTCAGTATATATTTCCCCCTTCCCTCGACCCATTGGCTGAAATAAGGCCTTTCGTGGCAAAAGGAATTTTCGGAAACCATTTTGAAATATAAAGGGCTTTTCCCTTTTTTTTATGGAATAATGATTTTCAATAAGATATGAATTTTCATGAAATGTGAAAGAAGGCTTTTCATGGAATAAGGCTTTTCATGAATGAAGTTTTATTTTAGTTAAAAAATAATAATAATAAATAAATAAATAAGTAAAATGTTTAGGGAAAAAAATAAAAGTCATGAAATAATGTTCATAAAAAAAAGACTTCACATGAAACGTTTTTCTTTCATGAAATAAAATCGTGAAATACAAGCTTCTTTTTTCATGAAATCAAGCTCCTTGCGAATTGAAGCTTTACAACAAAATAAGCCTTTTTTTTACCACGAAATACGCCATTGCTGAGCCTCGAGCGAGCGAAGCCACGAAGGCCGAGAGGCTCCAGGATGGACGTCGCGAACAATTTCCTGTTGGGGACTTTGAAGGTCCCTTTTCTTCGTTTTTCATCTTTTATTGTTGTTATTATTATTATTATTATTAGTTTACTTTGCTTTTTCTTTTCTTTTTTAGGTCTCCTTTTTTAACTTTCTTTTTGTTTTACTTTTTTTTTTTTTTTTTTTTTCTTTTTTTTTTCTTTTAATTTTTCTTCTTTTCAAGAATTTCTGAGTTTTAAAGATATATATACATAAATATATATATATATATATATATATATATATATATATATATATATATATATATATATATAAAATTTTTTTACATCTACAGCGATCGTGCGAATACATATGATTCCTTTTTTTTGTTATGTCAATAATGTACGTTTATTTTCACCGTCGTGGCTATTATCATAATTCTTATGTTTTTCATGTATTCCATTTTAATTAAGACGGTGTAAGCCTACCCAAAATATCATTATCATTAATATCATTATCATTATTATTATTATCATTTATCTATTTTTTCATATCTCTTATATCCTCTTATTTTCAAATTTCCTTTATCTCTCTTTTAATTATCTTATTCTCATCCATTTATTCATTATTGACTGTCCTTACACGCCATGCGAGAGAAAAAAAATATATTTAAAGAAAGAGAGAAAGAAAGAAAAAGCCATTTTCTCTGCCAGTGGCAAGGGGGGGGGGTAGTAATAATAATAATAATGATAATAAAATGATGAAGAAAAAGAGAGTTTAGATAATACTTCGAATTTGAATTCATACAAAAAAAAAAAAAAAAAAATAAATAAATAAATATATATATATATATATATATATATATATATATATATATATATATATATATATGTATGTAAAATTTAATTCAATATAATTTAATTGTTTGTTGATGCGTTAAAGTTAGTTAGTTTTATAAGTGGTTGTGATTAACGGTCGTTGACTTTTTAAATCATTGGTAATTATGTTTTCGAGAGTCCTGATTATTTTAAATTTCTCTTCTCTTCTCTTCTCCCCCGCTCCCCTTCCTCCTTCCTTCCCTCCCTCTCCCTCCCTCCCTTTCTCTCCTCCTCCCTCTTCCCCTCCCCCTCCCCTCCCCCTCCCCCTCCCCCTTCCCTTCCCCTTCTCCCTCCTTCCCCATCCACCCTCTCCCTCCTTCCCCACCCCCTCTCCTCCCTCCTTCCTCTCCCTCCCCTCCCCCTCTCCTCCCACCCACCACCACCACTCCCACCACCCCACCTTCCCTCCTCCCTCCTTCCCCACCACCCCCACCCCCACCACCCGCCATCTGCTCAAATGGGCGTGCTAATCGCGATGGTCGTGCAGTATTGACACCTCGATTTGTTGTGACTAAGGTTTTCATTTTTCACTTGGCGTTTTTTCATTTTCTTTTTTTCTTTTAATTTTTTTTTTCTTTTTTTTTACCCGTTATCCTTTTACTTCCGAAATGAGTTTCGTTTGTTGTCATTATTTTTATGTTTTATGTATTTATTTTTTTATTATTATTATTATTATTATTATTATTATTATTATTATTATTATTATTATTATTATTATTATTATTCCTTCGTTACCATTTTTATATTTCTTCTTCTTTACTCGTCATTTCTTCTTAGTTTTTCTTCCTCTTTCGTTATTGTCACTTCCTCACCCTCCCTTGTTAATTCTCATTTCTTCCTCCTCCTTTATTCATAGTTATTTCTTCACCCTTTTTCGCTGTTGTTTCTTCTCCTACCTGCTTCGTTACTGATCGTCACTTCCTCTTTCTCCTACGTTTTTCTTCTCCCATTTTTCTTCTACCTCCAACATGAGCCAAAGTCTTAAATATCGTAAGCGGAGATCGCCTTTAACGCGAATTTAACTCCGACTCTTGCTCTGAGGGAAGGTAACCCCCCCCCCCTCTCTCTTTCTCTTTCTCTCTCTCTCTTTCTCTTTCTCCTTTCTCTCTCTCTCTCTCTCTCTCTCTCTCTCTCTCTCTCTCTCTCTCTCTCTCTCTCTCCTCTACTTTCTCACTCTCTTTCCGCTCTCACCTATCTTTCCCCCCCTTTTATCCCTGTTCTTTATCTGCTCTCATTTCTTTTCTTGCATCTCCCCTCCTCTCCCCGCTGCCTCTTTTTTCGCTAAATATAACTTCCGAAAGATAAGATCAGTTCTCTTAGAAAATGGAAAGAAAGAATGAGAGAGAAAGCAAGAAAATAAAAAATAAAACACGTAAGTTTATATATATATATATATATATATATATATATATATATATATATATATATATATATATATATATATATATATAATATAATTTCTCGGGTTATCTTCCTTTATCACAGGCATTATTAGTGCAAGAGAATACGTCACGTGTAGAAATTCCAACCAACAGCTACTTCGGATTTCCAGGCTGGTTTAAGGTCGAGGAAATCTCTAATGATAAAAGCTGGGTAGGTTTCCAGGGGGTGTTCATACCAGAGTGTATTTTCCATATACACGTTATAAACTCGCGTTGATTCATCATCCCGATTATGGTGGGTCAGATATCGATAGAGTATTGAGGTAATATCAGTTTCAAGCGTCCAGTGTAGTGCCGTGTTATTGGTATCTAGTTCTCCTGTAATTATTATTTTGTATTCAGTGCCCCTTTAATAGCTGCAGGGGTCAATGTTCTCTCAATACTTCGCGGATAACGGCGGGAAACTTCAGGAATTCGTGATCCACACAACACAAATTATAGCAGAGACTCGTGAAAAGTTACGTTTGTCTGTTAGGACGAGATTCTAATTCATTAACAAGCGTAGGGACAGAGACATTTTACGAGAATAAAGAAACAGAATATCGAATCGTGAGGCAGATAAATCACAATGATAATAATAATAATAATAATATTAATAATAAAGATAATAATAATGAAAGTAATAATGATAGTAATGAAAATAATAATAATAAAACACAAGAGAAACAAACCGAGAACAAAACGGACAAACAAACCCTAACAAAAGAAAATAATAATAAAAGTACAAAGCAAGATGGAGAAGTAAACGAATCGCGAATTACAAGAAAAAAAAATAATAGTAAAATAATAATAATAATAATAATGTGATAAATTAAGAGAAAAGTACTAAAAATAACATCAAAAATAAATCTCAAGACAAGAGAAGCGAGAATGAACACGCAGAGCGCCGTGCTCCTCACCCCACAACCCGCGCCCCTAATTCGCACACGCCAAGGTTGATAAAGGCCTCTAATTAATTCCACCGGGGCTGCGGATGCAAGCACGCGCGCCTCTTCGTTTCCCGCAAAATATAGGACAATTTGCAGTCCCGGAAGCCTCCTTACCTGCTAACGAGATGCTTGATGAGATCGCATAATTAATACCTATCGCCTGAAGCAGACAGCAGACAGCTTCGCGCGGTTTCAAGAACAACACGTTTCGCTTTATTCATCTCTGCTCTCGAGTGTAAGCAGAAATGAATAGGTGTGTGTGTGTTGTGAGTCTTTTGTCTCCCGGTCTTCCCTTCGTCAGAGCGTGGAGAGTCTTGGATTTGATTTTTGTCTTCCGGGTGAAAGGGAAAAAAAATAATTAATGTGGATGAATTTGAAGGTAGATAGAATTGTAATAGTTTATATAAATAGTTGCTTTCAATGCCGTAAGATTCCGTAGTAATTTTTTTTTTGCTTATCTCAGATGTTACGTTTCATTCTTCGGGTATGTATTATTTTCTTTTCTTTTCATTTTCTTTTCATTTTCTTTTCATTTGAGCGTGTAACCCGTGTTCCTTTTGTTTCGAACTCCAGAAATTCGTGGAAGAGGCGTAGATGCACTTTGCTTCGTGTAAGATGAGGGGGGAGGGTTAAAGAAGAGGGTACCGCAGAAAGCTGCCATCACAGGGGAGTTAGTAGAACCCACTGGGTGTTAGATAACAAAATATAAAGTATGGCATTACTCTCTTTATACATCTTTCTGTCTATCTATTTCTGCTCCTTCTTATCTCGTCCTCTCTCTTCTCTCTCTCTCATCTCTCTTCTCTCTCTCTCTTCTCTCTCTCTCTCTTCTCTCTTCTCCTCTTCTCTCTTCTCGTCGCTCTCTCTCTCCGCTCTCTCGCTTATATATATATATATATATAATAATATATATATATATACTATATATATATATATATATATGTATATATGTATATATGTAATAATATATATATATATATATATATATATATATATTGTTACTGTATATAATTATATATGTATTGTATATATTATATATGTGTATGTATAGTAGATTATATATATGTGTATGTATACTAATATATATATGTATATGTATATAATATATATATATATATATATATATGTATAGTAATGTATTAATGTCTTACTTGTATATATGTACTATATGTAATTATGATAATAATATATTATAGTATATACTATATATACATATTATATTATATATTTATATAATTATATATTTATATATATATGTATATATACTTATATATAATATTATATATATATATTATTATATATAATTAACATATGATATTGACATATATATATTATTAATATATATATATATAGAAATATATATATAATATTATATATTTAGATATAGTATATATACTATATATGTATAACATATAATATATTATATATATATATTAATATATATATATATATATATATTATATATGTTATATATATAATTATTATATATATATAATATATATATATAATATATATGTATCCATATATATATAATATATGTTATATATAAATGTATATATATATATGTATATAATATATATATATATATAATGTATACATATATATATATACGATATAGTTGTATATATAATGTAATATATAATGTATATATATATATAATATATGTAATATATATGTATACATATATATATAATATTATTATATGTTTTTTACATAATAAATATATGTATATATATAGTTATATATACATATATTAACATATATATATATTATAATATAATAATCTATATACTATTACTATATACATATATATATCTTATGTAATATATGTATATATGTATATATATATTATATTATATATTATATATATATATGTATAATTGTATACATATATATATATATATATATATATATATATATATATAATGTCCAGACTGCCCAAATGGCAGTCAGGACTGTATGCATTGCCCGAGCATAGGTTCATCCACCAGCCTTAGCATTCAGCAGGGATTATCATCATATGCCTGCAGCTTCCACTCTTACAGCTTGGAAATCGCCAGCCTTACCTCTGTTAGGGTAGGAGGTTCCTCGCTGATGGTGGTCGGACAGGGGCACTGCGACATCGCTTGCATCCAAGCTAACTGTTCGGAGGGTCCACCTGGTACAACGTTGAAATAGTAATGTGTATATATATATATATATAATTATATATATATATAATATATAATTATTAATATTATATATATTATTATATATATATTATATATATATAATATATATATGAATTATATGTATATATAATGTGTGTGTGTGTATATGTATATGTTATTGTATTTATAATATATATTTAATATATATATATATATATAATTATAATATGTTATTTTATCTATTATATATTTATATATATATATATTATATATATTATTTATATAGTATATATATATATTATATTTATATAATATATATATATTATATAATATATTTAT
>NC_051386.1:59786740-59791740 GCF_015228065.2 Penaeus monodon | reverse complement strand
CATATGAAATATCTTAATCGAATATGAAAGCCATTGAATGTACTTTAAATTTACCTTTAAACCTAATAACTAGAAGAGTAGGAAAGAGAAATATTTGATAATCTAATTTGTTTCTTCATAAGAAGTGTGAAATATGATTTAATAAGCATATTTTGCACGCTCCGAATAATGGTATTGTGGTTAGGGCCTAGCAACGAACAAGAAAGCTAAAAATCCCAAATTAACGTCACTATTCCTACCTTGATAAGAATAAAAAAAAAAAATGCAAACGCGTTCAAATTATTCCATAATCGTAAACACTACACGAATAAAAACAAATATGGTTCTTCCTAGCTGTACATAGTCACACGAAAACTCATTACAACAACAACAAAATAAATAATAATAAATAACAATAATAATAACGAATCCTGAAAATCTCTAATGCATAAATTGATAATAATAATAATAATAATAATAATAATAATAATAATAATAATAATAATAACGAATCCTGGAAATCTCGAATACATCCTGTGTATGTATGTGTGTGTGAGTGTGTGTGTGTGCAACGTCATGTCCGAGATGGAAGGTTAACTTGGATAATGTGCCGTCTGATGTTGAATTCCCAAAGATAGAATATGAATCAAAAGTTACGGAAGGAGTTTGTGTTATGCGGTCATGCTAGACTTCTATAATGGGAAGGCGTGGTTGTTACTGCCCCTAGATACATGGCGGGTGTCTTCTGTGTGGTAGCCTATCCAATGCTGGAATTTTGAATTATCCGTAATAAGTGGAAAAAGATTAGGCAGGAAGGACTGTCTATGTATATATATATATATATATATATATATAAATAATAGATTTATATATATATAATGTATATGTATATAATGTTGTATGTATATATATTTATTGTAAAAGGGTATATAAGTTATATATTATAATGGGTTATTTATTGTATATAGGGTATAATTATATAAAAATAATAAATTTAATGAATATATATATGATATATATATATATATATTATATATATATGATGATATATATTATGATTAGATAATTTATTGATATATAGATATATTATATATATATTATTTAATATTTTGATATATATATATATTATATATATATATATAATATATAATATATATAATATATATATTTTAATAATATATATATATATTTATATGTAATTATATTAATATTTTAATATTTATATTATATATATAGTATATATATATGTAATTATATATATTTTAATATATATATTATATTATAGATATATATATATATTTATTAATAATATATATAATTATATTATAGATTATGATATATATATATGTATATTAATATATATTATATATGAATATATATATATGTATATATATAATATATATATATGTAATATATATATATATATATATATATGTATATATATATGTATATATGTATATGTATATATGCTTATACACAATGTGAAAACTTAGCATTAAGTAACATTGTACAACATTCAGGTCACAGCCTGTAAATTAACCACTGCTGAACATATACATGCATATGCTTATGTGTATATATACATAGGGTATAGGTATATACGTACATACATTACACACATATATGCACACCTATGCATATTTCCATACTGAAAAGTATTCATAAACATAGCATCTTTTTTCTGTGTTAGCAATTGTACACAAAAATAGGTTGCTACTAACCACTGTAAACTGCTACTTTTAACACTTGTGCTATGAGTGATAGCAGTCAGTAGAAGACCACTTTTTGGGTTGGGTCTAACGAAAACAAAATATCCATAGAGATTTGCTTTTACTGTTGGTCTTGGTCATTATCAGCCTATCTGAACTGCCTCGATGGTTTCTCAACGCCACTACAAAAACACGTGTTAAATCACAAAAGATTAATGGTGACGGTATTTTTTAGTAACATCTGTAGGTATCCGATAGCCTCCAGTATTTCTGTAGCTCGAACTGTTTTATCCGATTGGTAATGATCTAGCAAATCCTGAAGTTACAGCTGTATCCAAAATATCTCAAAAACAAAGACAGGTTAAGTGTGTCCATCGTTGCTGCGGGAGACCGTGAACCATAAAACTAGATAACTCATTGGTGTCAAGGAAACACATGTTTGTCTATTTCTAAATAGGATCTCTTAAGATTTGTGCAACGCTAATACTAATTCAGTAATCCCACAGTTCCGGAGTGAAAAATGGTTATTAATGACATCACAGAAATGGTCTCCTTGAACCACTGCGCGATTATTTCTTGTGCGAACCTTAGATATTTTTTTTATCTTTCTATTTCGTCTTATTCCTAAAGAAACTTCTAATGGAACTTCTAGTCCGCTTGCGCCATTTAGCACCAGAAAAAAGAGGGGGGGGGGGGGCAAGTCGCTATACACATGAAAATATAATGTCTGACATTTTCTGACATACGCCTTCGTGGCCTGGGAAGGGATAATGATGAAAATCGTCTTTTTTTTTCATCTCAATTAACATCAAAATGTTTATCTTTCACTTGATTGATGACGTTTTGTGTACGGTTTATAAACATAAGATAATTCACCTCGTTTCTTTTTACAAACATGATCCCTACCACAGTCTCACGCGGACAAGTATGTTCAGCACTTTATAGGTTATATCAAAATGGATGAGCAAACGAGTCTTTTTTTTTTTTTTCTTTCTATCTTATTCTTCGTTTCATTAATCTTCTTTTCGTCAAAATCTTTCGTATGAGACATCGATGACTAACATGAATAATCTAAGAGTGATGTGATGAGAAACCCTCTACTTTATTTAGAAAATTACAGAACACTGGCAGAGTTTCAAGCCAGGCTAGAGTACCCTGGGCCCGGGTCTCTCGCCGTCGCCAAAGCCTTTACCGGTCGGAGAGGGAAGGCGCTGCTACTGAAACGTCCTGATTTCGTGTTGCTTTTGTAGCTAAGGAATAAATATTCTTTGTCGTAGGGTATTGCACGCGATGCATACTAATCCCACGTCTATGGACTGTTGTTTGTAATTCACTCAAAATGCAGAAAGTTCGAAGACGAACGCGAGGAAGTTTCCGTCAATACTGATTAGCTTTTGCCATCTGGGGATTCCAGGGACACTTAATTTTTTTCCCTTCTAGGAAAAACAAAAAAAGGGGAAAAAAAAGGGTTAAAAAAGGTTTTTTTTGGGTGCCCTCCCAAAAACCCCCGGGGTTTTTTTGTTTTCCCCCCGGGGGGGGCCCCTTTTTTTTTTTTAAAAAAAATTAAAAAACCCCCTTTTTTAAAAAAGATTAAACCCCAAAAATTTGGTTTTTGGGGGGTTTAAAGGAAAAAACCTTTTTTTTTTCTTTAAATAGATCTTTTAAAATTGGGGCAAAGGGCTTTTATCCCTAAAAAATTAAACCCCCAAAAAACAGAAAACCCCCGGGTTGGGAAAAATTTTATTAAGGGGGAACCGGTTTGAAACTCCTTTTTTTTTTTTTTCCCCAAAAAAATTTTTTTCCCTTTATTCCTTTTAAAAAATTTTTATGGACTGTTTGTTGAAAAACGGGGGGGGTTAAAATCCAAAAAAATTAAAGGGGGGAATTTCGCAACGGCCCTGGGCCCGGGGGTTTGGGAAATTTTTTTTTCAAAAAAATAAAAGTTTTTTTTTTTTTAAAAGGGAATTATCGGCGGGGGAACAAAAGATCAAGAAGCGGACGGGAAAAAAAAAAAAAAAAAGCAAACCGGGGGAATTTCCATACTGTTATTTTTCCTCAAATTCGAACATTTTTTCCCCAAGGAAAAAAAAATTTTTTCATAAAAAAAAATCCCCCGGGGCTTCCCGGGGTTCCGGGGGGGGCCCCCCCCCCGGTTTTTTTTTCCCTACAGAAAAAATTTTTTTTTTTAAGGTTTTCCAAAACCTTTCAAAAACCCGTGTATTCAAACTAAAAAAAAAGCCCCGGGGTGGGAAATTCCCCAAAGGTTTTTGGTTTTCTTTTTTTTCTGAACGGGTAAGGGAAACCCCCAAAAAAAGGCCCCCCCCCCTTTTAAATATTTTTAAAAAAAATAAAATTTTTTATAAAAAAAAAAGAAAATATAAATTTTTTTTTAAAATTAAAAACAGGTTTTATTTTTTTCCCTTTTTTTTTTTTTAAGTTGTTAAATTTTTTTTTTTAATTTTAAAATTTTTGAAAATTATTTTAAAAATATATAAAAAATAGATAATTAATATAAATATTTTTTATATAATTTACTATAATATTATTAATAAAAATTATTATATAATATAAAAATTTTAAATAATTTAAAATATTGTATATAATTAATATATATAAATTTAAATTTTTAATATTATATATATATTAAAAAATGTATAATTATATAAAATTAAATATAATAAATATGATAATATATATTTAATAAATATAAATTTGTATATATAAATAAAAAAATTATATATATATATATTATTAAAAAATTAAAAATATAAAATTTAATAATATATATAAAATTTTATAAAAATTTAATAAAATATATAATATAATAATATAATAAAAATATATATATATAAATATATAATATATTTTTATATTATATATATATAAAAAAAATAAATATATATAAATATATATATAAATATTTTATATAAATATTTTTATAATATATAATATATATTAAAATAAATTATTTAATATATAAAATAATATTAATATAATTTTTATAAATATATATATAAATATATTAAAATTTTAAAATTAAATTTTTAATTAATTATTAAAAATTTATATATATTGTTATATATAAAAATATAAATAAAAATTTCCCTTGGGCTATTTCCCCCAAAATAACCAAAAACGTATTTTCTTTCCTCTTCCACTTCAATTCAAAAAAAAACGTAAAGTACCTTTTTTTCATCCCCCATGTGAAGGGGAAATCTCGCTAAAAAACCCAAAATTTGGCTCTGAGAAGCTCCCAAGCCGAGATTAAAGGGAAGGGACTCAAGATGGCGCCGGAGGGGGACATACCCCGCT
>NC_051386.1:59766740-59781740 GCF_015228065.2 Penaeus monodon | reverse complement strand
TACAATGTTTGTTTTTATATATATCAATCAATCATACTTTTTTTTTTTTTTGCATCAAATCCATTATAAAACTGAAAAAGATTAAAAAAATATATATCATCTTCGCAGTCAATATATAAAACATGTAAATCAACAACTAGATCCTACAAAACGTATATACATACATACCTCTTGTCATTAATACACACACCAACAAATGACTTTTTTTTTTAAATCTGAGAGCAATTTATATAAGAAGAGAAAAGACGTTAATTACAGTATGATGCAAGATATATAGAGAAAGCATGCGCGACAATACAACAGGAGTGAATAGTAACTCTGATAAAGAGAGTAGGGATTAAAATACAAAAAGAAAAAAAGAAAAATGGTGAAACTAAACTTTGTGGATTACATTCAGGGAAACAAACACACAATGTGAACTAATATGCATCACATTTTAGACAAAAAGACAAAAAAAAAGACAATGTGACCTTTCAGAATAAGAGAGGGGGAAAAAAAGTGTAAGAAAAAAGATTATCAGTTCAGTCTACTATAAAAAAAAAAAATACTTTAAAAATATATTTCTTATTACTAAGCTTTTTGAGAAGTGAAAATAGTCATTTGCTCTGTGATCCCGTCCACGCTGTCGTACAAGGAGAGATAAAAGTGTCGTACATTTGCCGTTGTCGTTATGCACCATGTCTAGTTCTACTGCGGGAGAAGTGCGTTCATTTTCTGCACAGCTGGAGTCTCAAGGCTGCATGACTGTCTTGACTCTAAAACAACTTGAATTGGTCATAATAAACACGCCTTTTTTTGCCGAGAGACGCGAGAAAATGAGCACAACAAAGTTAAGGGAGGGTAGTTTGAAGCGACATCTAGCAGGAACGTGGATCAGAAGATATCAAATACACACTTTTTTTTTTCTTTTCTAAATCTATTCTAATCTACGGCGTGATCAAGAGAGAATCCGAAGCTATCTGAATTATCATAATTTCATGCGACACCGTTAAAAAAAAAAAGAAAAAAAAAAGTGGAAAGTGCGTCTTAAGGAAGAGACGAGGGACGTGAGGCGGAGGTCGGTGAACATGAAGGAAAGAGGGAGAGGTGAAAGGAAAGGAAAGTGAGGAAGGGGGGAAAAAAGTGGAACAATTCGCCTGTGCACTTCAACGGGGAAAAAATTAAATAATAATAAAAAAAATAAAAGTGCAAGACAGATGGAAAGAGTTGTAGTTTTTTTTTTTTTTTACCCTTTCGAGGCAGACAACCAGGCGGGCAGACGGGGGAAGGCAGGCAAAGCAGGCTAGCTACCGATCAAGCAGGCAGGCAGTCAGTCAGGCACTCTCGGGCAGGCTGTCCGTCGGGTAAAGAGGAAGAGGGGGAAGGGGGAGGAGTAGGAGACGCAGGAGGATTGGTAGGAGACGCAGGAGAATTAGTAGAGGAGTAGTAGCAGGAGGAGGAAGGGGTGGGGGGGGAGGGAGGGGGCGTAGAGGATCACCTTGCGGGCCGGGGAAGCGGCGGTGTCCTCTCCAGCGGCGGGAGGGTCGAGCGCCGGGTCGGGTGGACTTGGGGCAGCGACGCGGGCACGAGTAGTAAGTTGGACCCCAGCATGGAGGGCGAGGTGAGAGTGCGCTGCTTCAGGCCGCCGCCGCCGCCGCCTCCTCGTCCGCCACCTCCATGCCCGCTAAACCATAACACGACCGTTACCACACAACGACATCCACGTCAACGCCCACGACATCGACATCAAATTTACAACAAACAAACAAACAAAAAAAAAAAAGTAGGGAAGAGTATCGCGAGATTTTTTTTTTTTTTTTCGTCTTCTCTCAACCCGTTTTTTGACAAAGTAGAAAATCTCAGGTATGAAAATTGATCTCTACACAGTTATTATGACATATTTCAATATAATGAGTATATAATAAATCACAGCTATTAGTATCATTCCCCCCAGTGTTTTTTTTTTAATAAATAACGTGTGCAGTTTCAAAGGCAGTCTCCTACAGGCCTACATTATACATAACCTACAGCAACAGGACCTCAAACTGTATAAACATCACTACATTCATCTCATCAAATGTCACTGGTGCATCTTTACTAAATCACCATTACAACAAATCTCTACAGGATATAGTACTGACAAGTGAAGGGCTTATTAAAACAAGTAAGGGAAAAAAGTGTATATATATATATAATATGTTCTCTTCTTTTTCTCTTTTCTTTCTTTAACCTGGAAACATCTCTCTTTTTAAAAAATATTAATGGAAGTAATTTCTCAGTCATGCAGTATCAGAAAAAAAAGGTCTTATTAAATCTGCATTAGAATTTGAAATATTCCGGCATGCTAAGAATGAAATGGACTAGATTTTACAAACTATGGTAAATCGTGAAGCATTTTAAGAAAGTGCCACAGGACCGAAGTGGGAATTAAATTCTAAATCCGAGGCCACCGGTCTAGTTAGATGTTGACTCTGGCATCAATCTCTCTTTATGTAGAAATATTAAGGCCAAGAAAACAAGCTGTTAATTAATAAAATGATAATAATATCAAGCAGAGATTCGTCTCACTATGTACTGTCGTGGACAGTAAAAAAAATATATATGTATTAAAAAGGAAATCATATCTTGCATAACAAAGAGAATTTGACCAATCCGTCCCTTATATATGTACATGGCCCATCAGAATCAATCTACAGAAATCTATGTACCGTACAAGGTATTACTCGTTCTACAGAAACCTATGTACCGTACAGTATCTCAAAATTTCAAGTCATAATGCATCCCAAAATGTTTGCATCATCATAATTCGCAAAGTTTTTCTTTCTTTTTTTTTCAAAGGAAAGAGAGAGAGGGACAGAGACGAAGAGAACCACATTTTCCTGGAATGTTAACAAGCGATGCGAACATTTTGTGACGTAAGACAAAAAGTACATTTTATCTACTATCCTTTCTACAAATAACTTAAAGCTCAATTGACCTAGATGCTACCCAAAATCTACTCACCAGGACACGTAATACAGAACTGGGCTACCGTATGTTCATATATGTATATACATTGTATGTTACTGTTTACATTCCCCGAAGCGTCAACTGTACGTACGAAATGGTCCCACCTTCCCCTTTGAAGGCTTTCGGGGTGGGGCGGAAGTGGACAGTGAGAAAATGAGGGGATAGGGAAGGGGTGCTCTCCACAAGACCGTGAAATGAGGGGGAGAAGGGGAGTCACGGGAGAGAGAGAGAGAGGAGAGAAGTGGGATGAAGAATGAGTGAACAGAGGAAGGATATTAAAGCATGGGAGGGAAGGGTTAGTGGGTTGGGTGGGGGGAGGGAGGGAGGGAGGGTCGAGGAGGGTGGGACAGTCGACCTGTGCGTCAGTTGGAGGAGGAATCTATCATAATACCTCACCTTCACTAGTACTGCCTTTAGTTCAGGAAATGATAATATCTTTCACTTCCATCTGACACTGAGAACTGTACGGCATTTTCTCAACTACCTTATCGTAGAACTTCTGCCGCAATAGTGATGGTAGGCTATCATGAAAGAACGTCCGTTTTTTTTATTATTATATTTTATTCTTAAGAATGTAATATATATATAAGATGTAGGGAGGAAGAGGGTCTATAGCCAGGGTGCAGCAACCATGCTCCACATCAAATACTCGATACACCCATTCCTTGTTTTGTTGGACACGGGGAGAAGCGTAAGACCTCCGCCCTTCATGCACACACAAGCAGGCTAGTGTCTGCGATGCCAACACTTACTTCGTCCCTTCAATAGCTAGAGTCATTGTCAATGTCATAATCATTTTCGTAAGATAGGAGAGAGAGAGACCTGGAAATTAAAAGAGGATACATAAAGTTTTGATGAGACAGAAGGGTGGAGAAATAATGGTTAAAAAAGAGAGAGTGACAACGAAAAGGCATTGTTTGGTGTTCAAGTGCTTGCTGCAAGTGCAATGAAATGCGCAATCAAGATATTCAACACTGCAAAATCAGAAACACTGTGCATACAGCCGTGACGACGGAAAAAGCAAATGGTGCTGAATATTGACTTGGGGAACATTTTTTTTCACATATATCTTGGTCTTCTTCTTCTTCTCAAGTACTATAGTTTATTACTATTTTTTTCTCTTTTCTTCTTTCGTGAAGTAGAAAAAAAGCACTGAATCTGAGAAGTAGATAAACACATTTCTTTTACATGGTCTTAAAAGGAAAAGCAACAAGGGGACCTCTCTGCCGAGTTCTCCCAGATACCGTGTGGTTACAATGCTCTGAGAAAGAAAGGCTATAGATTACCGTTCGCTAGGCCTAGGCACGTTAGATAGCATGGTCTACGTATGCCTTTGACATAGACGAGGCAGGTATGCTTTGTGTCTTGGTGGTGTCAAAGAGGGAGGGGGAGTGCCCTTGCCTACGCCGAGTAGACATGCACCACAACCACGTCATTAGAAAGGAATGGATGCTTTCGTTGCAGGTAAACTACCAAAAAAAAAACGAAAAAAAAACGACGAAGATGCAAGGGGAAACCAAAGCGAAGGGGAGATAGATAGATAGAGAGAGAGAGAGAGAAGGAAGGAGAAGCCAATAGAGGGAAGGGAGAGAGAGAGAATTAAAATAGAGAGAGAGAGAGAGAGAGAACGGGAGAGGGAGAAAAAGATACGAAGGAAATCTAAGTAACATGCAGAGAGGAAGGCGTGCACGCGTATTATAAAAAAAAGAAGAAAAAAAAAAGATTCTTCCTTATGTTTCGAACTACTTTCAAAGCGGTGGGTGTGAGGTGGTGTCGGATAGGGGGATGGGGGAGGGGGGGTGAGACTGGTATCCACAAACCATACCTGGCCTTTGTGTCTGCTGACTATGGCCCCCCCTTTTTTCTGGCGATTTACTCCCTCTTGCCTTTCTTTCGGTGGTGAATGCATGTACCCGAATCCCTAACACTGCAAAATATCAAATCATTTTTCTCTGTTAAGTACTCTTTAAATTTTTTAAAATATATTGTGATCATGATTAATTTGTTTTTTTGTTTTTAATAGGGTTCAGATATTACTTATCTGTTCCAGCAACAAGTGGGATCAACGATCATTTGTTTTGCTGGTTCATCCTGCCTTAAAGCTTCTAAGCCTCGCGTTATGTACAGTATATATGTTCTGAATCCTCTATGGTTCGTATCCCCTCTTAAGTGTGCTGCGTAGTATACAACAGCAAAAAAGATTCTTAAAAAAAATGAAATGAGTAGAAGTAACTCTGTCTAACATTGCGCTCAAAAAGGAAATATGAAAATAAGAACAGGAGAACTATAAAAGCAAAATTACTGAGGAAGAGATATCACTACTGTTGCTGCTGCGGCTGCTGCTGCGGTAACTAGTTTTAGGAACATGCCAAGTCCCCTTAAGTTGAAGCACAAGTTCCCCTCTCTGTCCCCATTGGCGCTACCGAGGAAAAGGAGAACGTCAGATACTGAGATAGTTTACTTCTATGAATATAACTATAACATTTAGCTAATTACCTTGTGCTTAACACACCCCTCGCAAGAACACAGAACGCAGGTCATACAAATGTTCTGCAATGCAAGAGAGTTTAGTTAATGCAGATTAGAAGCGGTCTTCTTCTTTTTTTTTACCATTTTCCCGTAAATACGTCTTTTTTTTTGTATATATATAAATAAAACTTTTTTTTAATGATTATTCCTTTTCCCTTCGCTTCTTCGTATTCCTTTCATTGTCTCGGCTTCAGTCAAGGTCTCCGCTTTTGTTTGTCTTCGATGACCCAGCAAAACAAATGACAACGCAAAGTTATCGAGTTGAATTCCTGTATGCTCTTTGGGGGAGAGAGAGAGGGGGGGAAGGGGAGTGGGGGGAAGAGGGAGGGGGAATTGAGTGTTCAAACATTACTTTGGGGAAGCAGAAGATATTGACTAGAGGTTGGCTACACAGGTATGTATGGTGGGGTTCCTTGGACGACTACATGGTGACTAAGAAACGGGTTAGATTCAATAGATAAATACATATACACACAAACATATATATATATATACGAATATATATAAATACATTTTTTTTATATATTTTATTTCTTTTTAATTAATAAAATAGCATGGATTATTTAAGTGAATTATATTTCAGTATAAGCAACATGAATTTTTTTTTTTTTTTTTTTTTTTTTTTTTTTTTTGTCGCTCACTTTAAAACAGCAATCTGGTTTCTGAATTATAATCACAGAAGAGGAAGTGACGCAAGTGATGAAAAAAATAGTGTATCAAAAACAAAATTATAAAACACATGACCATCTCCTGCTGTAGAGGAGTGCAGGGGGGGGAGGGGTCCGGGGGGGGTCGTGTGTTGGTTTGGAGGGGGAGGGGGAGGGGGGAGGGGGGGAAGTGTGATAACAAGAGAACGAAAAAAAAAATCGGCTTCAACGCCCGTTCCACTTACCCTTTGTCGTCTGGCTCGCCCATGAGTTTGTTCATGCCGTGGTTGATGGTCTTTCCCGATGGACCTGAGGGAGTAGTTGGACGCCTCCTTGGACGCCTTGGCCGACGTGACCTCCTGAGGGGCGTCGCCGTCCGAATCCGGCTTCTTCATGCCGACGTAGGTGATGAGGAGGTACAGGATGGACACGAGGAAGGCGCCCCACGGGATCACGATGGCGTAGATGAGGTCGGTGGTGATGCCCTCGATGTCCAGGGACGTGAGGACCGTGGTGGGCTGCTCCTTCGAGTAGTAGCACGGGTACGTCCTGCCCGGGGTGCTGTAGCTCATGTTGAAGGTGGTGCAGTTGACGCTGGGAGGGTAGCCGCAGCCCTTCACGTTGGGGAACAGACGGGCATCCTCCATGTCCCACTTGATGTCGTCCAGGAGGTCGACGTCGGTGAAGTTGACATTCTTGAACTCGCCCTTCGTGTCCTTCTTGTAGTTGACGAAGATGTGGGAGCACTGGAAGATGTCTCTGGTGCAGCCCTCGCGGCACGACGACCACGAGCAGTTGCTGAGGCCGAAGAAGAACTCGGACTCCTTGGTGACGCACACCACGGGCTCAGGGTCGAAGTCGGCGAAGATGGTGGAGAAGGCGGGGTCGATCACGAAGGGCACGAGGAACAGGAAGGCGAAGGAGCTGATGCAGGCGATGAGGGTGAAGATCGCCGTGAGGTAGAAGCGGAGGGTGTCCTGCCATTTGGTCTTCTTCTTGGGCTCGGCGAGGGGACCCAACCCCGCCGTTTCCTGCGACGGAGACTCAATGGTGGCGGCGTCGGGGGTCGCGTGCGGGGGAAAGGGGGGTCGTCGCTGCAGCAGGCGGGGGGCAGCGCTTCACACCAAAGGGCGCTCTGGCCTTCGCAACCTCGCCCGTGGTGCTCGTGAAACCGCACTTTACAAAGTGAAAAAAAGAATAAAGGAAACTCAATCAGCTCTTACAGACGAAGCTGACGACGTCCTCAGCACGCAGATTCGGCAGACAAGTCGCGCCCTCGAGGATGAGGGCCCTTAGGATGGGAGGAGGAGCCGGCTGGCGGGGGTGGGGGGGGCTGGCCGGCTCACGACCTCGCCTTCACCCTGCCATCGCCGCCCTGGGCCATCACCTGAGGGCGGTGCTGCCATTGTCACTATTATCACCATTACTAAGATCATGAAAACTCCCAACCCAATTTTCATTATCACTGTTAGTAGTTTTACTTTTACTATTATGATCTTTATCAGTTTACTAATATATTTCAATCAAATTAATCAATTCAATAATTTATATACATACATTCATAACATCTGTCAGTTTATTTATCTGCTATCTATCAATAAATATAAACGAGCGCCGTGCGCACGCACGTATGTGTGTTTGTGTGTGTGAGAGAGACTAACAGAGAAAAAAACGTTCGTTATGAATTAAATATATTCATTATCTCATAAATATCGAACCAGAAGCAATCATCTAAACATTGTCAAAACACGCAGGTAAACAAGACAATTAGGACTTACCTGTCTATAGAATATATCAGATGAACGTTGGCCACGCTTTCCCTCTCTTTCTCTCTCTCTCTCTTTCTTTCTTTCTCTCTCTTTCTCTTCCTCCGGAGATATTAATAGAGGGTCATTATTTAACAGGACCCTGGAAGAGAGAAAAAAGAAGGTAATAAGGTGTAAATGAATTAGCATATCGCACAAATGGGCACAAGGTAAAGGAGGGAAGGAAACAGAGAGAGAGAGAGATGGAGAAACTGAGGGAGAGGAAGAGAGAGAGAAAGTGAGCGAGTGAGAGAGAGGAAAATATTCTGTAGTTGATCGAGTGAGAAAGAGAGAGGTAAACAGAGGATTATATAAAAAAGAAAGAGGGCCAAAGAAAGAGGGAAGAAGATAAACTAAGCAAAAAGGAATACATAAATATTCTGTACACGCACACGCACACGCACACGCACACGCACACGCACACCACACACACACACACACACACACACACACACACACACACACACACACACACACACACACACACACACACACACACACACACACACAGAGTAAAAGGCGTGCACGAAGCCTTGCCGTTTCGGGCAACATCAACAGCACTTTCTAGTCAATGATATCTATCCAACAGATCGATGCTCAGACCAAGAGCGTGGGACGAGGCGACAGGGAGGGGAAAGGGAGGGGAGGGGAGGGTGTGGGGAAAGGGAGGGGAAGGGAGGGTGTGGGGAAATGGAGGGGAGGGGAGGGGATGGGGAAAGGGAGGGGAGGGGAGGGGAGGAAGAGGTTTAAGAGTGGAGGAAGGGTAGAGGAGGTTTAAGGAAAGGGGGAGGGAGGGGGTGAGAGGGGAAGAGAGGAGGGAGGAGGAGAGAGGAGAGGAGAGGGAAGGGAGAGATATTTGAGGCTATGGGAAACAAGGGAGACGGGAGGGTGGAAGGAAGGAAGGAGGAGCGACAGGGAAGATAAAGAGAGGAGAGAGGGAGATGCGAGAGGAGGAAAGAGTGAGAGACGGACCTTGAACGAGAGCAAGATAGTTAAGAAAAAAAAAGAGAAAGAGAGCGAGAGAGAGCAAGAGAGAGCGAGAGAGAGAAAAGGGAAGGGAGAGGAAGGGAAGAATAAAAGACACGAGAGGGTAAGACACGAGGAGAAGAGGGGGAAGAGAGCGAAGAGGCCGAGGCGTTGGTGTGGGTATTGACTTCACATACCCGATGCTTCAAATATGTCACATTGCAAGCATTTGGAAATCTTACAATCTCAAGGTTACATGAAGGTCGTGCTGGCAGGAAGGTGTGACAGGGAGAAATGATCAGTGTGTGGGAGGGGAAAAATAGGATACTGAATATTTTAGAGAAGTCGAGAGAAAGAACGCAGTGGTTTTTACGAAAAAAGAAATATATATCACTTATTATCACGTAGACTGAATGTTTTCAGTGACGAATCCGCGTGGACTGACATGATATCGCAGTATCTGTGTATGTTTCGTAACTATCACTTGACTTGTACTCCTACTTGCAAGGAATTAAATCAGATAAAAGCAAAATCTGAAATGATAATACCGAAGTTGGGAATCGGCGGTAAAAGTCTACGTCGTGACCCGCCATGTTTCAACAACGATGCCAACCAACGTAGCCCGTAATGAACGACAAAAGAAGGAGGTTCCTTTATGAGTATGCAACTCTTTCGAAAACATTATGAAAATTTCTATTATGTTATGCTAGCGAACAAATAAATTATTCAAAATAAACAGTGTAAATATGAACCATATCCATTTTTCTCAACTAGGTAGCAAGTTTATATAATCTGTAAAAGGAAGAAAGAGAGAGGAGAGACAGAGAAGAGAGGAGGAGAGAAGGCAAACTGTTGCTTCTTCGATAAACTCTTCCTAACCCCATGTTATGCCAACACACTGACATCTATTGATTCCTTGACGAACTACCCGTTCGCCAGGACCCGTAGCCACAGCTCTGGCAATCTCTATACTCCGTGACCAAGGAGGGAAAAAAAATAAGGTCATGAATGAATGTACAGATATTGAACAGAGAGCTTTCCATAGTCACATATTCAGGCCTTAAAAAAAACACCCACACACTAACAGTCATTTATACACAAACATTACATTAAGTGACACATGCATTCATACGCAAACATACATTCTTATACAAAAAACATACATTCATATACAAAAATGTACATTATTATACATGCATTCATACACAATCACACATCCATACACAAATATTCATTCAGTCAAAAACAGAAATACCTTCATATACAAACATACATTGATACACACACAAACACAGACATTCATTCACATACAAACATTCATTCATATACAAACATTCATTCATATACAAACGTACATTCATATACAAACGTACATTCATGTTTGTTGCATGCATTCACACACAAGCATGCATCCACACAAACATGCATCCATACACAAGCATTCATTCATACACAAGCATGCATCCCTACACACAAACATGCATTCATACACAAGCATGCATTCATACACAAGCATGCATCCCTACATAAGCATGCATCCCTACACAAGCATGCATCCTACACAAGCATGCATTCATACACAAGCATGCATTCATACACAAGCATGCTTCATACACAAGACATGCTCCCTACACAAGCATGCATCCCTTCAAACACATTCATACAAATTCTTTATTCTACCAGCGCACAAACAAATGATCAAAAAACAGTGATAAAAGATGAATCCATACACATTTTCTCAATAGTACAAGTTTATGACCTAACAAGTGAATAAAAGAGATCAGACACAAGCAGACCTAAAGAGAGAATCCCTACAAACGTGCTTCTCTCGATATACACTCTCCTACCCCATGATTAGCCAACACACCATACACCATTGATCCATGACAAGCTACATACCGTGTCCTCACGCGCAACCCTACACAAGCATCTGCATCTTAACTGCACTGACCAAGCAGCAAAAAAAATAGGTCATCAATGATGCATCCATCAATCATGACCAACAAAGCATGTCCATCTCACATAGTCAGCCTTAAAAAACACAACCAAGCAGCACCCTACACAAGCATGCTCTACACAAGACATACATTCATACACAATGCATTCATACCAACATGCATCCATACAAAAACAACATACATTCATATACAAAATGCACCATTACACAACATGCATTCCATACACACATCACACAACATGTCCATAAAACAAGCATGCAGTCCAAAACAGAAACAGCTTCATCTACAACAACATGCATCCACACACAAGCAGCACCCTACACCAAGCTCACCATAAAAACTCATTCCATACAAACTTTGCACCCATATACAAGCATGCATCATATACAACATGCATTCAAACAAACATACATTAAAAATATACAACAGCATGCATCACACAACATGCATCCCTACACAACATGCATCATACACAAGCATGCATTCCCTACACAAGCATGCATCCTACACAGGCATGCATCCCTACACAAGCATGCATCCCTACACAAGCATGCATCCATACACAAGCATGCATCCATACACAAGCATGCATCCATACACAAGCATGCATCCATACACAAGCATGCACCCATACACAAGCATGCATCCCTACACAAGCATGCATCCACACGCAAGCATGCATCCCTACACAAGCATGCATCCCTACACAAGCATGCATCCCTACACAAGCATGCATCCCTACACAAGCATGCATCCCTACACAAGCATGCATCCCTACACAAGCATGCATCCCTACACAAGCATGCATCCCTACACAAGCATGCATCCATTCACAACGCATGCATCCACACACAAGCATACACTGACAGTCAACTACACGTGCTTTGTTTGTCTCCCCGTCACGCACACGAAACACGAAAATGTACCCGTTCTCTTTCGGATCCGGTTATTAGCGAGGAAATACCTCTTTATTCTTTCTCACGCACATTCTCTTGGGAACGGCTAGCGAGACGGGGCCCAGGCGTTGCCCCTCCGACGCAGAAACATACATCAAAACATAAATAAAACAATGATAAATGGTGATTATTGCATTCAACTCGTTTCAGTATTCACTTCCGGATTTTTTTTTTCTCTCTCTCTCTCTCTTTCCATACCTTATATTCATGTAGCAGGAATTTGCTATTTTAAGCGACAAAACGCTCGACCCGCAGGCGCCTTTCCGCTAGCCGTGAGTGGGGCCTTTTCACCACTTTATGGTTATAAATTACGCTGCATGACAATAACACATGCACATGACCGGTGGTGGTGGGGGAGGGGGGGGTTAAGAGGCGGTTGTGTAATGTAAATTAATTGATAAAGAGATCGAAGTGCGTGGTAGAGAGGAAAGGTAAGAGACAGAGAAAGGGTGGGAAAGGAAAAAGAAAATGAGAGAAAAAAAAAACGAGAGAGAGAGAGGGAGACAGAGAGCGAACGAGAGACAGAGAGAGCGAACGAGAGACAGAGAGAGCGAACGAGAGACAGAGAGAGCGAAAGAGAGCGAAAGAGAGAGCGAAAGAGAGAGAGAGAGAGAGAGAGAGAGAGAGAGAGAGCGAAGAGAGAGAGAGAGAGAGAGCGAAAGAGAGAGAGAGAGAGAGAGCGAAAGAGAGAGAGAGAGAGAGCGAAAGAGAGAGAGAGAGAGAGCGAAAGAGAGAGAGAGAGAGAGAAGCGAAAGAGAGAGAGAGAGAGAGAGAGAAAGAGAGAGAGAGAGAGAGCGAAAGAGAGCAAACAAGAGAAAAAAAAGAAAGGAAGACAGAGAGATAGCGAGAGAAAATAACACATCGTGAATCCGAGACGCAATCCACCATGATTTGTACCTATATCGCTATATAATTCCAGAACATAATCCTTCTCTTTCTTCCCCTCCACCCTTCACCCTTCCCCTCCCTCCTTCACCCTTCCCCTCCCTCCTTCACCCTTTCCCTCCCTCCCTCCCTCCCTCCCTCCCCTCCTTTCGTTCACTCCCCCCCTTCACTTCTTTCGTTCACTCCCCCCCCTCCTTCCTTCTTCCATCCTTTCCCTCCTTTTCATCTATCTTCCTCTTCCCTCCTCCTCTCCCTTTTTTTATCCCTCTCTGTCCTCTCCCTTCCTTTCTTTCCTCATTTCCCCCTTCTATTTGTCCACTGCTTTAATCCTCTTCTGTCTTCTTCTCTTTCCTTTCCTCCTTTCTATCCCCAACTTCTACTCTCCTCTCTCTCTCTCTCTCTCTCTCTCTCTCTCTCGCTCTCGCTCTCGCTCTCGCTCTCGCTCGCTCTCCTCTCTCTCTCTTCTCTCTCTCTCTCTCTCCTCTCCTCTCGCTCTCGCTCTCTCTCTCTCTCCCTCTCTCCCATCATCTCTTCCTCTCTCCCTCTCTCCCATCATCTCTTCTTCTCTTTCTCTCTCTCTCTCTCCCTCTCTCTCTCCCATCATCTCTTCCTCTTTACCCCCCCTCTCTCTCTCTCCCTCTCCCTCTCTCATCTCTTCCTCTTTACCCCCCCTCTCTCTCTCCCTCTCCCTCTCTCATCTCTTCCTCTTTACCCTCCCCTCTCTCTCTCTCTCCTTTAAAGCACCCGCGCCCCCTTCCCGACTCCACCCACCTGACTCATGGCTGAAATCTTTGGGTCCGCCCCGCCTGTGTATTTTGTGTTATTCTGTCTTATCTCATTTTCCTCTGTTCTGTTTCATTTTACTTCTTTTGTATCATTGCGTCTACTCTGTCTGTGTGTCTGTCTCTCTCTCTCTTTCTCTTTCTCTTTCTCTTTCTCTTTCTCTTTCTCTTTCTCTTTCTCTCTCTCTCTCTCTCTCTCTCTCTCTCTCTCTCTCTTTCTCTTTCTCTTTCTCTTTCTCTTTCTCTCTCTCTCTCCTTTCTCACGTTCTCCCTCACTCATTCACTCCTTCCCTCCTCTCTTTCGGTAGATCGGTAGATGGACAGATAAGTATGACAGAGACAGAGAGTAAGAAAAACCGTGTCAGGCACCAAGACAAACAGACACACAGAATGGCAGACAAAGACAGACAGAAAGTGAAAGGTAGAAAGATGTAGAAAGTTTTGAAGAAGGAAAGAAACGAGAGATCCGAGACTGGGTATGGGGGAAGTAGATAACAAATTTGCCATGAGCTTCTATGACGCCCGAGACACGTATAAACCCCTAAAAAAATAATAAAATAAAAAAATAATTATCATAATATGGATATACACGTGCCTCTGTGTGTGTGTAGTTTTGCGTGCATTAGGGTACACACCCTAATGCACGCAAAACTAGTAGTAGTGTAGTATAAATGTACGTAGAGTGAGTGAGTGAGTGAGTGAGTGAGTGAGTGAGTGAGTGAGTGAGTGAGTGTGTGTGTGTGTGTGTGTGTGTTTGTGTGTGTGTGTTTGTGTGTGTGTGTTTGTGTGTGTGTGTTTGTGTGTGTGTTTGTGTGTGTGTGTTTGTGTGTGTGTGTTTGTGTGTGTGTGTTTTGTGTGTGTGTTTGTTGTGTGTGTTTGTGTGTGTGTGTTGTGTGTGTGTGTGTGTTTGTGTGTGTGTTTTAGTAAATCTAAACCAGGAGGGGGATTTCACAAACACGGCGAGGTAGAAATCAGTGTATGCGCGTCCATAGGTGGTTCTCAGACCAACTGCTTTTGTTAAACTACATATATTCCTCTTTATCCTCCCCTTTTCTCTCTCTCTCTCTCTCTCTCTCTCTCTCTCTCTCTCCCTCTCCCTCTCCCTCTCCCTCTCCCTCTCCCTCTCCCTCTCCCTCTCCCTCTCCCTCTCCCTCTCCCTCTCCCTCTCCCTCTCCCTCTCCCTCTCCCTCTCCCTCTCTCATCCATTCCTCTTTATCCTCCCCCTATAACAGAAACAGCGATATCTTCACTTTAATGCACTACAATCTACAATACAATACAATAGAGTGCATTAACGTGAATATATCGATGCCCATGCTATAAATGAAGGTTTAAATTGACAACACATTAAATAAACTTACCGTCGATCAATTAGTCTGAGATCCCCTTTAGACGCGCATTACCTTCAGATAAAATAGTTTCCAAATAAACTATTATCGATGTTCGTGCTATGGATGAAGGTTTAAACTGACAACATATTAAAT
>NC_051386.1:59756740-59759240 GCF_015228065.2 Penaeus monodon | reverse complement strand
CGATTCTCTGTTCCATTTGATCGATTCTTTGTCCTGATTTCGCGAATCGATCATTACAACTTCATGGCTGACCTTTCCGTGTCTCTCTCTCCCGATGCATCCACCTGGACGGGTCTTCTTCCACCTCCACCTCCACCTCATCCCGTATAGTCTGTACTTAATCCACCTGTTTCGTTTGTTCGTGTGATTCATCTATCTTCCTGTAAGTGCATCGTCCACGTTCATCCACCCATGCAATCATCCACTCTTCCACTTGTTCACCCATCCGCTTACCCATTCATTCACCTGCTTACTCATCCATCCACTTATCCATCCACCTACTTACTCGTTTATCCACTTACTCGTTTATCCACTTACTCGTTTATCCACTTACTCGTTTATTCACTTACTCATCCTTAACCCAACCGCATTCCTATACCGAAGAAAAATAATCCCTCGAATTATCCACCCGCATCCATTCATCCATCTATCCACCAACCCAGCAATCCACCATATCCACTAACCTATTTATTCACCAACCCACCCCATCCACCCACCCCATCCACCCCATCCACCCCATCCACCCACCCACCCACCCCATCCACCCACCCACCCACCCACCCCATCCACCCACCGATAATCCAACAAGCATCTTACCTGTCACTAGCCTATTTGGATATCGAACAGCTGTTGAATAATGAATTTACCTGGCCTTTCCCAGTGAGCACCGTCGGCGTATCATTCACCTGGCTGACGAAACGGATCCCGGTGGATGACAAATGGGTTTGTTTATGGCAATGGCTGTGGCGTTGTGGGGCCTTTTTTCAATGGTAAAGGTAATAGCGAGTGATTTTTGTAATGGCGGTGGTTGTTGTTGAATGGTTTTGGTAAGAGTAATGGTAATAACGAATGGTTTATGGTAATTGCTGTAGTAAATGGCTTTTGTAATAGTAAGTGATAATGCTTGTAATGAGTGGGTTTTATGGTAGTTGTAGTAGTAATGGTAATGTTGAATAGTCTTGCAATGATAATAATAAATGTTTTACGGTAAAGATCACACATGCGCGCGCGCGCGCGTGTGTGCATGTGTGTGTGCGTGTATGTGTGTGCGTGCGCGCGTGTATGCGTGCGTGTGTGTGTGTGCGTGCGTGCGTGTGTGTATGTGTGTGTGTGTGTGTGCGCGCGCGCGCGCGTGTACGTGTGCATGTGCGTTAATACACCAGAATAAAATGACTTCAAGTCCGCAGTCACTTGGAATATGAGTCCAAGTAGACGGTGGCCTCAAAGCTTGATAAACAAATTTCTAAAATACATCTAGTATATATCTAGGCATAAAACCGATGAGGTAATGTGCAAGTAAACTATTGGACGAAATAATGCCATAAAATGAATTATAATGAATATTAGTAGAATTATGAAAATCACAACACTATAGTCCTATGGTCATGTTTATAACAATTAGTAGTTTTATAATAGTGATAATAATAGGTAATTCCATGGTAAAGCTTATTGTAATTATTGTTGTAGTCGGAGAGGCAGACTGACAGACAAATTTGGAGAAAAAGAGGGATTACCATTTAGACTATTTTGGGAGCACGGACTGAATTATTTATGAATAACATGTTTCATATATTTTTCTTGCGAAGGATTTTTTTTTCTCTTCTCTCTCCCTACCTCCCTCTCTCTCTTTCTCTTTCTCTTTCACTTTCTCTCTTTCTCTTTCACTTTCTCTCTTTCTCTTTCACTTTCTCTCTTTCTCTTTCACTTTCTCTCTCTCTTTCATTCTCTCTCTCTCTCTCTCTCTCTCTCTTCTCCCTCTCTCTCTCTCCCCTCTCTCCTCTCTCTCCTCTCTCTCTCTCCTCTCTCACGTCATCTCCTCTCTCTCTGCTCTTGTCTTCTCTCTCTCATCTCTCCTCATCTCTCTCTCTCTCTCTCTCTCCCAGATTCTTCATCAATATCAAGTCGTTGGATTTGCAGATTTTTTCGTAAGTTACATAACATAAAGATTCCTTGTTATATTTAGTATTTAGAAAAGAAAGAAAGAAAGAAAAAAATACAGGTGAGGATTTTATATTATTGGAATGATAAGTTAGTGTGATTTGGCTTTCATTTCTGTTTAATTATGTTTGTTGTACTGACTTAATTACGAAGTTGAAGATGGCGATTTCGTGCCAGCAGAAGCAATAATGACTGTATTGAGTTGAGTTGTTATAATAATATGGAAAATGATAGTTAGATGTGTGTAAATAGATAAAAATCTAGATTGATATATATAGAGAGGGGGGGGAGGTACAGAAATAGAGATAGACACAAAGGAGGTGGGTGGGAAGCAAAGAAGCAAGAAGACAGGCAGAGACAGAAAGGGAGTAAGGACCGCGGAGATAAAGAGAGACAGAGAACGAATCCTTTTCGATTGATTTCGCAGCGTAATAATGCATTTCCTGTTCCTCATCAATTCCCCACGTCGAGCAGAAGCCCCGCCCACCCCTCACCAAGAAACTCCCAAATACCAGCCCCCCTT
>NC_051386.1:59754142-59756640 GCF_015228065.2 Penaeus monodon | reverse complement strand
AATTCACTATACATATATATACATATATATATACATATATATTGATAGATATATACCAAATTCAAATATAATCGAAATATATATATATACAGAAATACGGATAAACAATATATACATTGATATAGATACATACATAAATATCGAAATAGACATAGGTATAAACAGAAATACAGATAAACACCAGACATAGATAGAAATACAGACATAGATATAGACACAGATGACGCGCAGTAAGTCGAACTGACCCGCAGTCGATGGCGCGCGTCGAATCCACGAGGCGAGGATTCATTAAATATTCGTGCGTTGGCCTAATGTCACACCTTGTCCAGGGGTCGATGAAGCGCTTCCCTCAGATGGCCTGGCATTTGCAATATCTGTCTCTCTCTTGCTTGACTCTCTCTCTCTCTTGCTTGACTCTCTCTCTCTCTTGCTTGACTCTCTCTCTCTCTCTTGCTTGACTCTCTCTCTCTCTTGCTTGACTCTCTCTCTCTCTCTTGCTTGACTCTCTCTCTCTCTCTTGCTTGATTCTCTCTCTCTCTCTCTTGCTTGACTCTCTCTCTCTCTCTTGCTTGACTCTCTCTCTTTCTCTCTCTCTCTCTCTCTTGCTTGACTCTCTCTCTCTCTCTTGCTTGACTCTCTCTCTTTCTTCTTTCTCCTCTTCTTTTTGATTTTGATTTTCCTCTCGCCTCTCCTATATTCTAGACTTTTCTCTCTCTCTTTCTCTATCTGTGTATCTATCTCTCTAGCTCTTTCTTTCTTTCTCTCTTTCTTTCTCTCTCTCTTTCTCTCTTTCTCTCTCTCCCTCTCCCTCTCCCTCTCCCTCTCCTCTCCCTCTCCCTCCCTCTCCCTCTCCCTCTCCCTCTCCCTCTCATTCTCCCTCATCTCCCTCACTCCCTCCGTACCCTCAGCCCTCTCGCTCGACAAACACGAGCCTTGCCCTCAGAAGGTTGCAGCGTTTGCAACAGCGCATTGCAAAGGGTCTTCAGATTCTCACAAAGGGGCAAAAGAACTGCTTTGTGTCCTTCTGAATGCCTGAGACTCAACTCGCAAATATTTACAGACGGAGGCGGGAGAATTTTTTTTTTCATTTTTTAAGAAATACGTTTTTTTTTTCCCTCGTCCGGGATTGCTTGTTTCTGTTGCTATATATAGATAGATTTTTTTTTTTTATGTATAATTCGCTACTTCGTGAGTGTTAGTGTGCCATGATGTCCGCAGTAAAGTTGGTTAAACTTGGACAATAATAATAAAGGTTTTTGTTAATATTTCCTTTATTATTCATTCCTTTTAGTTTCTCTCTCTCCTCCACCTACCCCCCCCCTACCAAAAAAATAATAATAATAAAAAAATAATATCATTTGAGTATTGTCGTAAAATAACATCGATTACGCGACCGGTTTCTCATAATATTTACATAACAAGCAAATGCGACTCAGAACTTCAAATACCAAATTATACGGTAAGGAAGAAAAGATGGGAAGAAATCCATCTCTCTGATTCTATGTCACCGCAACGAATCAATTCAAAGGGTTTTGGAAATAATTGGGGGAAAAAAATGGAAAAAAAAAACTATTTAAGAATAAAACTCGCGGCATAAAATTCGAAAGATTCAAAAGCCCAAATAACCGACCGGCCGTTTCCCCGCCAGGAAAAAATATGTAGGTGGATCTCTTGCGCTTTTGGCACCTCGCTTGTTATCGGTTTCATGCGGTCTCTTTTATTCGTTCCGTTTTTGGACACTTCGATTATTTGCATTTTTTTTTCTCTCTCTCTTTTCTTTATTCCGTTTTTGTCACTTCGCTTGTTATCGTTTTCTTTCTGTCTCTTTTATTCGTTCCGTTTTTGGCACCTCGATTATTTGCATTTTTTCTCTTTTATTTATTCCGTTTTTGTCCTCTCGATTATTTTCATTTTATTTTTTTTTTCTCTTTTATTTATTCCGTCTTTGTCACCTCGCTTCTTATCATTTCCATTACACCTCTTTTATTCCGATCTTTGTAAGATGATTATCTTTTTGTTCCTTTTCTTTCTTTCTTCCCATCTTTTCTTTCTTACCGTATAATTTGGTATTTGAAGTTCTGAGTCGCATTTGCTTGTTATGTAAATATTATGAGAATCCGGTCGCGTAATCGATGTTATTTTACGACAATACTCAAGTAATATATATATATATATATATATATATATATATAATATATATATATATATATATATATATATATTTTTTTTTTTTTTTTTTTTTTTTTTTTTTTTTTTTTTTTTTTTTTTTTTTTTTTTTTTTTTTTGTGATTATATGTATTTTGATGCGATTATATTTAAAGTTAGTGATTGACATGTCAGGCCAAATCCGAAGAATTGTCATGACAGTCACCAAGCGCATGACAGTCATTCTCATTCGCGAATAGACGGTGAAGAGGAAAGGAAGAAGGAGAAGAGGAGGAGGAAGAGGAGAGAGGAAGAGGAATAATAAGGAGAAGAAAAAGGAAGAATAAGGATAA